>NC_051847.1:182115695-182118973 GCF_002237135.1 Teleopsis dalmanni
TATTGAATATTTGAAACATCTTTTGCAACTACTTCATCATTTTTGTCAACTACTCTCGGCGGTTCTTTGCAAAATTCTCTATAAACTTTCTTCTCCGTGGATTCTATTTTAGGTCCGAGGAAACTGCTTTCTTCGATGTTTTGAAAATGAACCGTATTTTTTCTGATAACTTCGTCAATTTCATTAACTTCTCTTAGCGATTCTATATTATGTTTTTTAAGAATACCCTTATTTTTAGACTCTATTTTAGGTGCGTAGAGTTTTTCTCCTGTGATGTTCTGAATATTTGAAACATCTTTTGCAACTACTTCATCATTTTTCTCAACTACTCTCGGCGGTTCTTTGCAAAATTCTCTATAAACTTTCTTCTTCGTGGATTCAATTTTCGGTCCGAGGAAACTGCATTTTTCGATGTTTTCAAACTTTCCCATATTTTTTCTGATCACTTCGTCAATTTCATTAACTTCTCTTGGCGATTCTATGTTATTTCTTTTCACAGTATCTTTATTTTTAAACCTTTTTTTAGGTGCGTAAATACTGTTTTTTGCGATGTCCTCAATATTAACTAAATTTTTGCGGATCTCTCTATCGCTTTTATTGAGTTGTTCTGGCGATTCTATGTAATTTGTTCGATGTTCTGTTTTAGGTTCATAGGGATTATTTTTTGCCATGTCATGAATATTTATTACATTTTTGCTCAATACATCAGCACTTTGATTAACTACTCTTGACGACTTTATATCATTGTTTCGGGGAACTTTTTTATTTTCGAACTTAGTTTTAGATACGTTCAAGCTGTTCTTTGCGATGTTTTGAATATTTGACATATTATTATTGAACACTTCCTCATTTTCATTGACTGTCGCTAGAAGAGTTTTCACAACATCTATACTATCCTGTAAATTACTACTCTCTAACTGTTTCCTAGCCTGCATCAAGGCACTGTTTAGGTTTGCAGTTGCTTCATTCAATTTCTTCATTGCCAGAATATCTTTAACATAAGGAACATGCGTTTTCATCGAAATGTAAGGATTGACAAAAGTTGAAGTTGCGTCATCACAGCTTTTATCTTTGGACAATGGCTGTCTTGCAGTAGTCTGGGCAGTCTTCTGGTTCTTCGGTAAACCTGCCTGGTATATCTCACTATCAGACGTCGGAACTTCAACGGGTCTTGTGAGTGTCTCCGGTACGTTACCTTGGCCGGTTTTTGCATCTACCAATGTAGATTGTTTTTGTCGATGATTAGTAAGTTTAGCATATACCCTATGTTTTCCATTTCTAGCATTATGTTTATCATAAGGATTGAAGGAATTCAGAAATGCAAATGGATCCTCATCATTGTCAATAATTACGGTCTTCTTAGCTTTCGGCATATTTTAGTTGTATTTCTAGTGGTTTACCTTTAATTTAAAAATTTTTTCAACTCAACTAATCAGTTTATTATTAAAAAATTTATTATGATGAAAAAAATACTTTAAAATTGTAGAAAAATATACGAATAACTATTAAAAGCACAAAAAACACGACAAGAAATATTGTCTTCAAATATGATTTTTAAAATGACAAAGAATTTTTTTTTAAAGACAAGAAGACATACATTCACAATAGATTTTCATCACTAACTTACCAAAATAGCCACCAGAGTGTAGCTCACTTATTTTTGTTTAAACTCTCGTGCGAAGTATTTTTTGCTCTCGCACTTTAGTTTCACAATTAATATATAAGAAATTTAATTTGTGGCCCAAAAAAACTGCTTACAATTAATAACAAAAATAAACATTTTTAAAACACATCAATAAAAATTATTCACATTTAGAAAATTTTTATATATCTTTCAATGTATATTTAATATTTTTCAAAGCATGCTTAGATTTGTGCAAAGACTGAAGACCGTATGAAGAAGTAACTGAAAACACAGTAGTGGCGAAAAAAATGCAACAGGCATTATCAAAAAATATTTTTAGTTTTTGTCTTGATATCACTTTCTGTTAATAATTAATAATATGTTTGTTTTTTTTTCTTTTAAAAGGTTTTATGTAGCTTTTATTAAAAACAATTTTTTTTAAATACACATATAGTTGTTTATATAATTTTTCCATCTAAATTTGCAAACGTTTTAATTGAATTGACTTAAAGTATATTAACACTGTCTCATTTAGACACTTGTTCATTTATATAAATGAGTGAACGTTCACATTATATTGAATTTATTTATGCAGCTGATAGAACTTTTATAAACTTTTACAAACTTTACTGAATAATACATACATATATATTTGACATATCATATCATTTATGTGCATTTTATGTATCAAATTCATATTCAATTAATAAGAACATAGATTTTATTAAATACTTACTTCCTCAGTAGTTTTGCTTACAATTCAGCTGTTGTATGTTCTCATTTTAGATATGAAACATACGGCACATATTTCAAACTTTGGTGATTTTCCTTGTGAAATATTTAGTTTTAGTGTTACGTTCGACATTTTTCGCCTTAAATTAGCTAATTTATTGATAATGAGCTCATTTATATAAAAGATTTTTATATTAAGTTAATTGATTTAAGGCTACAGTTGCTAATTAAAAGCAAGATCTTAAATTAATTATGCTACGGATCACAAGTTTATTGAGCCCCCATAGTTTCTATTAGAGACCCAAAAAAATAACGTTTTCACTACTTCAAATAAATTCAAAAAATCATTTTAATATATTTTTTTCTTTTCAAAATAGATTTCTTTTGAGATAATAAGATAAAATTCTTAACATAATATATTAAATTAATTTTTAAAGTTTGTTTTTACTAAAGAAACTAAATTCTTAATACGAGTATAAACTATTGTTTTCAATATAGAAGTTTTTATCAAACAGTAGTAGAATAGCAACAACAAATTTTTTTTTATTTTTAAAATTTTTTTTTTATTTAAATAAAAATTGTTTTGAATTTTATTTTAATTGTATATAAAAATAATAATTAAATATAATAATACAGCTGATAGCTTTGTAGTGCTGGTAAGGCTTTTGTAAACTTACATCAAAGAGTCATACTAGATGCTATAAGTCAGTGGGTTCTCTATTTGTAACCCACTTCTCTATTTGTAATTTCATTTATTAAAAGGTTATTTTTTTTAGTCATTTATAGATGTTCCATTTACATTAAGACCGAAAAGTTTTCGGAAATTCTCATTTAAAATTCGCGCGCTGTATATTTTTCGATATTTTAAGTTTATGTAGTTTGGCAGCAATTAAGGAAAATTACTATGCCAAAAATGAGCGCG
>NC_051847.1:182119073-182156762 GCF_002237135.1 Teleopsis dalmanni
AATAAATTTAAAAAAAGAATATAAAAAATTAAGCTCGATACCAATATTAACAGAAATTATAATGATTATAAAAAAATATATGAAAACATTCTAGACGAGTTAAAAATAGAACATTAATTAATATTGTTAATATTTTTTTTGTTTTTTTTTGTAATAATAACAGAATAACACTCTTTACCAATTTACCTTTTGGTATGATGTTATGAGTAATTCAGTCTCATAAAAATGATTGTGAATGCGTAAAAAAACGTGTTAAAACGAATACTACCCACTAAGTGAGTAATACCATATATCGTTGGTTATTCCAGCGTAAATAATTCAATAAATTTATCATCTATAATGAATATATTAGTTTATATTAATATATTTCGTTGCATATGCCAAGTAAGCAATTTTTTATAAACTTCTGACAGAATAACTGCATTTGAATCTATGAACTTCATTTGAAATTAATTTTTTTCTTATTAAAAATTTTTCATTAAATTTTTATATCAATTATTTCGTATCGAAAATAGATTAAAATGTTTTATTTATTTAATATTTATTTAAATTGCATAGAAAAATAATAAAAACGTGAGAGATTGAAGGCTACATATAACTATAATACTTCGTGACTAGTCCATCAACGATGCTAGAAAAAAAGGCTTAAGAATTTTGAAATATTTACATTTACAAACTGCAATTAAAAATAAATAAATAATTATTTATTTTATCATAAACAAGCAAAATTGTAAATAAAAAAATTAAAATATGAGTGGAATAATATGTTAATTGATTTTTATAGCAAATGCTTACAAAGATATATAATAAAAACTTCTTTTAATTATATGTGTTTTAATATTTTATTTATATAAGAGCTGAGAATAAAGTTTTCATGAAAATATTTAAATAAATGTTGGAAAATATTATTGCAATTTTTTATCTTACTGATAATTAGTAATTAATATTAGAATGTTAAATTTTTTTGGATATTCCTACATTTGATTAGCACTTAATTATTAAAAAAGACAAGTCATTTAGATAAGTTAAGGTGATAAATATTATTTTTAATTATTTCTGCATAAGTTTTATTAATAATAATATTTAGAAGCTATACAATTTATATTTATATAAATTGAACAATGCATTTTTTTAATTTTATTCGAAAATATGACTCTTATAAAATATTAGTATAATATTTGTGTAGATTTAAAATATTTTTTGACCCAACCTCATCCTTAATGAGTAACAAATCTTATGACTAACTCAAGGTATTTTTACAAAAAGTGCGTACAACTAAGATAAATTTATTTTCTGATTACAAAAATTGATTTTATTTATTTATTTGTTTATATAGCAATCACACACCTTTTTACTTCAAATAAATATTTTAAAAAAAAAGGCTTGTTCAAAATTAGTAAAAAAAATAATACTTTAAATTTACCTTAAAATTATTGTGTCAAGGTTATGTCCATGAGCTAAAGTATCTGATATTTATTGTATATAATTATAAATATTTATATTAAAAAACACAAATAATTTTTATTTATTTTTATGTACTTTTGTTGTTTTTCCGATTATTGTAAATTTTGATTTAATATTAAACAACAATAAAATGATTTAAATGATGACGTCATTATGCTACTATTCGTCCTTTGTTGAATACACTCTGTATATTTTAAATAAACTCTGTTTCTTTGTTAATATTATACTCAATATGTATATTAAAGAAGATTTTATGGAAACAGATATAGCATACATATTTATATGATTTTCTCTGCTGTATATCTTTAAAATTTTAAGCTTAATACCATTTGAATATTATATAAAATTTTTCAAAAGGATAAAAATATGAGTAAACGAATATGATTAAATAAATACTCTATTTACAATAGAAATTTTTATTGTGGGTTTTATAATACATTAAACAGTAACTTGTCAGACAGACGTTATTATTTTTAAATATACTACGTATTTGAAATGCTGTTTATGTCATAATAGCATATTTTCATTCAAATTAAGGCAAATCTAATATCTTTGAATGTATCAGCTATTTCTTTCAGATGAAAATCGTTGTCCACGCGCTTTATCTGTTAGGGTTCCGAAAACAAAAAAGTCAGAGATTCGCATATTATGACAGTATGTCGAATAACCTATAAGTTCGATGTTTCTAGTACTTAGAAAATCATTTCTATGTCGAATGACCTATAAGTTTGATGTTTCGAGTACTTAGAAAATCAGTTATTTGAGTTGATATGTATGAGGTCAACCTGTTGTACTGGAAAGTTAGAAGACAGTCTTTAAAAGTTAGTTTCTCTCATTTTTTCGAACATTTCTAACGAGCTAATATTAATTTACTATTTTAAATCAATTAAATATTTAAAATCAAATTATGAGATTTGTCAGTGACAGCAACTGATTCGGATAACCTTTACGAATTTCTATTTTGAGCCAACGACGCACATGATCAATATTTTCAATTTTTTCTTAAATACATGTATGGTTCTATGAAAAAAATATTTTAACTGAAGCACTTATAAAATTCAAATTTTAGTTTTGGTAATATTTTTGAATTGGCTCCCTGACATATCTCTGTACTCAAATGTATCGGCAAGCCATTATGGCTTCAAAATTAATATATTTTTCGGGTCTCAATTTTAATTGTAACAAAATCTTATAAATTTTTTGTTGGATTTTTTATATCTTATAATTATTCCATTCATCGGGCGTCGTTTTCCTGCGAACGATATGTGAAGCGAGCCGTCTCTATCTTTTTCAGCAAAAATGCGTTAATATATTTATTCTTAATCATACTCGTTATATTTATTCTTAATCATTTGTGTGTTTTTATGGAAAAAAGCAGTAGAGAGCATGGTTTTCTTCAATAGTTTGAGTATTAGAATATAGTATTGGTATACTTAGAAAACTATATCGCATCTCAAAATAAATAAAGTATGATTATATGACTTATTCTTCTAGTAATTGTATAAACATATTACATATATTCATTTCCAGTAAAACTCTTACCAACAAGGTTATGTTGTATGTCACATTATATACATATATAAGTCGCATAAGTGAATAATTAATCAAATTAAAATCAGCTTAAAGCAGTTTTGCAATTCATAATTATTTCCCCTTGAAATTCAATTCACACAACAAAAACAAGCGATGAACGAATTTGGAAGATGTTAAATAACATTAAACTGGGCTGTGTGCCATAAATGATTTAAATGTTAAGCAGTATTTCACTTAATAACAAAAGCACTATTGTTAAGTAAAACGTGCATATGTTTTTCAATCACTGCCAACTGTCAACTGCCAACTGCACTGCACTTTGCCATTACTATGCATTACTGCAGCACTAAAAACGAATATTACGCATTAAGCGATAACAATTGCGGCATTAATGAGAGTCATTGTTCACTGAACGCACTTTTTCGTTCGATTGCAGTAATTACACTAAAATTAAAGAGTAAAATCGTAGTAAAACACTTAAGTCTCTGCTCAATGAAAATATCTACCTATTTATAGATGTGAGTGGACTGTATGAATGTATGAATGTATCTGCATGAATGAGTCTATGTCTGTAGTTTGTTAGTCGACGTTGTGGCTTCCATGCATTCTTTGTTGTGTGGCGTCGGTTTGTTTACGTTTGCGGTTGTGTGGTTCCTCACAAAGTCATTCATCCATAGATTCCTTCTTCAATCTTCTCATAGTTCAGAATTAGTAAATTCAACAAAAGTTTTAAGCAGTATTTGTGCAATAATGAATGGAATTCCCACCTGGCGTGCACTGGGCCAAAATTATTTCCATACAATTTAGCAGCTTTCAGATTTCAAATTATGTATTGTTTAACTAAATAATTTTAAATTTAATGAATTGTGAATGATAAATGATGAGATAGAGTCATTATATGTCACATTTCTGACGATACTTTAATTTGCGAGTTCTTTTTTTTATTACATTTAATGGCGTGATAATTATTTTAAACGGTTTTTAATTATTTTTTAAAGATTCTATTCTAGGAATTTCAACGCGATAATAATATAATATTTTTTAGTTAATGACTTCTGAGTAAAATGATAAAGGGAATACTATTTACGTTCTTACGTTTTATAATATATTTATACGTAATCTATAAGTATATTTGTTATACTTTCAAAAGTTTGATTGACTTCTTTCGCAGGGCAAAGTGTTATATCAACTTTTTGTTATAACACTCTATTCTAGGTTATTTATGACTTGTAGAAATATTTAAAAATTTTGTATTATAAATAAATTAATATATATTGCATATATGTGTGTATGCGTAATAATAAAGACAGATTTATGAACAAATATTTATAATATAATCCAATATAATGTATATATAAAATATCCAGAGTTATAGATTCATACATTTCAAAAATGTTTCTAACTCGTGACGATAATTTATAAGTTTAACTTTAAAAGGATTTTATCAGCATGCAATTTCAGTACGTACAGTAAGAAGAAGAAAAAGAATGGTATGGCATGGAATGGAATATCAGGTATATATTAAATTCTAGATCTACACGGACTAGGCTTTGTAAAAACAGTCTTATAAATTTCTGTTTACAGACCATACTCGAAAAAATATATAATAGTATTAAATTCTTCTTCATTATTCTATTGCGTTCTCAAGAGAACATTGGGCAATAATGGTTAATCTCTAACAAAGAGATTCTGTTTAAACGTACGTTTCGCACCTCCAAATTCGTTGTGTGTGCTACCAAAGCAAATGGATTTGCCGTATACCATATATACGGGTACCACTTGGAGATTGTAATTCCACCAGGTTTACACTCATGTTTTATTTCTAGAAAATAGTTAAAGAAGGGAGCAAAGCACTGGCGATGGGTTACAAGCACAATGTCAGCCGTGTAAGCTTTACACGTAGCGACAGGTCACTAACCTGGAGAACAGACGCATTTTGCATCCGCTCTTTATGAGGACCGACGCTATATTGTGGACTCCTCATTCATTACTTCTCATTCGACCTTACCGACAAGGGAACTCCTACCAGTAGCATGCTATCGCCGACATCGCACGAAGATTCTACGTAACTACTGGGTCACCTCATCACGTCAAACTGGCAGTCCCCGAAAGTATTAAATTAGTCAGTGTAAACGCAGAGTAATACTGCTTCAAACATCTTTAAACTTTTCAAACTTTTGTAAAATTTGATCTTTGAGCGCAATAAACTGCTTAGATATAATTGAACTCGATCGATGATGAACTCGATGATGTTATATATGTCCGTATATAACAATACTAAAATAATATGTGTACATTAAATAGATCAGTGTTTGAACAATTTGAATAACTTCGAATAATAGAATTTGATTATATTCAAAATGCTAAAACAATCTGAAGTATTAATTCTTAATTGTTTTTGATTAAATAAATACCAACATGTGTTATACCTGTGATATTGCAACAACTCTAACAGTTTTATATATTACTAAAAATTTAATAACTTAAAGCTAACACAAAATTCATTAATATTAGGTTTATATATTAATTGTCTTTCTATCTGTAAAAAATTTTTTTGATTTAGATAGATTGAATATTGCTTAAGTCCATTTTATTCATCACTAACCACACATTAAGCAAATATCACTGAGCTACATGATTTCATTTAGTAGCCGTAAATCAATTGTTATAAAGTGTACTTTAAGAAAATATATATCTATGTCTATTTCCATAAAGAATTTTATTGAAAAAATAATTTATGATGTTAATTTCTTTTTAATGGCCATTTAAGTGGATTTTATCGTTTTTTGTCTAAAACTTTTAGAATTAATTTTTCATTTATTTTACCAAAGCCAATGGCATTTATATTTTTCTTCGAATTTAAAATAAAAAAACAAAATATTTAAGAATTTTAATTGTAGAATAAATGTAATTATTTATGATTTATTTATAAATATGAAGAAACTCGTTCTATTATATATTATTTAAAAATTTTAATAAATTAAAAAAACTCTTTTTCTTTTCAGAATTTTTCAATAATTATTTGGTGCTCAATATAGGCTGATCAAAATCTATCTGAAGTCGAAAAGGTAATATATTTGCTTTTGTTTATTTATATACTGTTAAATAAGGCACAAAATATAATAAAAATCATATATAAACAGTTAAAATATAGAAGTTAAGTCAGTTGTCAGAAAATAGCTAAATTAAATAAAAATGAGAAACTGCTGATAAAAATATCGTTTTTATAATGGAATATATTACAATAATAATTTTTTTGTTTTAAAATTAATTTAAAAATAAAAAAAAACATTGAAAAATTAAACAATACGGATTTAACAACATATTTTAGTCAAAATCAGTCGACTATTTTAAACTACTTCTTCAACTTCTTCATTATAGGTCTATTTAGTATGTAGTATACTATATATATTAATAGCTCAGTTCCAAATAACTATAATTTATGTCTTTAAACTTTTATAGTTCTATTAAACTTGAACCAAAATAAGTAACTCTAGCTTTGGCGAAGAATTATAATTATAATTATAATTACAATTAACTTTTTTTCGCTGTTACTGTTTTGAATTAGTAAGAATTATTTCTAAAAATAATTTTTAATATAAAGATAATTTCGCAGTTTGTTTTGTTGTGTTGTAAAATAAACAAAATTTATAATTGAATCTTTAAGTTAAGTATTAAAAGCCACTTTGAACTGTATTTACTGTTCAAGTGTAAGAACATCAAAGCTTTTCTGGAGCGGTTATATGCAATCTTGTCTTGTTTGGTCATAAAAATCCGTAACCGGATTTCGGCATATCTCTTTAGGCGCCTCTGCTGCGTATACACCTTTTTCAGTCCAGTTCCAGTTGATTACTCCACAGAAGACACGGTCTTCCTCTACGCCTTCTTCCTAAAACTACGGCTTCAAATAACTTTTTCGCTTGAGATCTTCATCCATTGCGATAAGTGATCACTTTGTCTGAAGCCTCACACGATATCAAAAGGTTCGGAAAGATTTGATTCTACCTTGACGGAGTTACGTGTATTACTCAAGCGGTATTAATTTTGCAGGGAGATCGAGCTCAGACATTGCGGTATAAATGCTCTCACTTATTGGGCTATCGATAGCTGCTTTATAATCGATAAAAAGGTGTTGAGTGTCGATATTATATTTGACACAACTATTAAGTTTAATTACACATGAATTGCAAAATAATAAATCCTTAAAAACAATTATAAAAACATTAGATTTTAAATGAATTTCGTCATTTTAAATTTTTATAAGTTGCCTCTGTCTTGAAAAGAAATGTATATGGCAAAAAATAATAATAATGTATTTAAAAAAAAAAAACATTTAAAAACAATTATAAAAACATTAGATTTGTTAAAACTTATGTCTTTTTAAATGTTTATACGTAGACAGAGGCTTAAAAAGAATCATTAAAGAAATGATATAAAAAACTAAGAAAAAATTTAAAAAAGTATATAAAAACTATGAAAGTAATGTTTTGCTATTTTAGACTTCTTACTATAGTTTTAAAAAAAAAAGTTGAGAATTATTTTCTTTCTTTATAAAGAACTTAATTAAACTTGAATTAGAGTTACGTGCCTCAGAGCTGCGCTTCTTCCATTTAGTATTTAATCAGCGTTATTTTGTTATTTTACTTCGCAATGTTTTTGTTTTGGATTGTTTTATTTGAATTACTCAATGACTTCATTAAAATTCATTGCACAATTTATTATCATTGCTCTTAATTAGCAAATAAAATAGCAAAATAATAATATAAAATTACACACAGAAAAACGAGAGTAAAAAAATCGCAGATTTAATTAAGCGCCGTACAATACAATAAAATTGTTGAGAATTAATTACGGGTGACAGCTTTGGAAAGAAGAAAGTAATTCAGATACACAAGTTGACAAGAATTGGCGAATGAAGTACAGTAAAAATTACCATTAAAATTGCAAATAAAAGATGGAACACAATACAGATTTATGGGTTCAAGAGATTATTTCTTAATTGAAGTCCATTGAGGTCCATTGAAGTCCATTGAAGATATTGATGCGCAATGAGATCATGCAGTAGCATAGTACATTCAAGTTGGTTAGTTTACTATTAACACGGCGAGTCAACAGTTGTGATTTATTGTTGATTTGTTCACCACTCTGATGACATCAATATTTCAGTATGCAACATGGTCAATACTTCACAATACCTATCTGGTAACAAAAGTTTTATTTATAAATGCTGGTATGCTGGTATTTAAACAAGCCGCTGTTAACACTTCAATGCGAGTGTATATACAATGTTTAAAAATATACGTAAAATATGGCAATTGTCGGTTTGGCAAATAAATTTACATAATTTTAAATACTCATGTTTTTCAAGTGAGTTTCCGTAATTTATGTTGATTTACATGAGGCTTTGGCTTCAACTTCAGTATTGTCAGGCGCTACTCAAATTAGTCATTCACAATTTGCATGTCAACAGCAGTTTTAAGCGTTTTAAGCCATGACAGCGTAAAACGTTTTGACAGCCAGACACAAAACCTAAACAATCATGATTATTTGTCAACATTTATTTAATTTTCACTTATTGTTGCTTCTCGCAATTGTGCTGTTGTACAGCACATAATGACAAATGTCGGTAGTTTGTAAAGCATAGATACAAAATATTTAGAAAAACATTTGTATGAAGCTGGCTGGGTATGCATTTATTAAGTTATGTACTACGAGATGAAGTAAAACACTTGTTGAGGCCTCACATCCCAAACTTAACCGAATTTTGATTTTTTTTTTTTTTTGTATGTTTTCTTATTTACTTTTTAGCAATTTTTTCTCACTTTCGTTATTTATTGCCTTTTTAACGATTTTGCAAACAAAAATGTAAAAATCATAAATCTTCTCTGCACTGCTTCCATATTGATTTATTATTCTTTTCATCAAGTTTAAAGTGAAAATTGGTATAATTTTTCCTCACTTTTTTTTTTTTTTCGAAAAGTCTATCTGAGCCTAATTTTGACGTTAATGTGACAGCTGTCAATTTTTACTTCACAGCAAATTCTGAGCCAATTTATAGTTATCAATTTTTAATCACCTTCATTTGCTGTTTTTCTTACGTATGAGCGCATTTTGTGCAGGATTTTGTGCTGAAAATTAATTTGCCTGAAGTATACTTTTTATGCTATATTGAATTTTGATATTTCATCCATTAAATAAACTGCTCATATTGTATTTGTGTTCATACTGCCATAATTTTCACTTCACATATTACTTATTTAATAAATGCGTTACACTTAATACATCAGTTTAATGACTTATTTAATCAACTTGCAACCAGGGCTCTCATAGCCTCAAGTATGCTTAACTAGTAACAGTTAATTTTAATATTAAACAAATATTTTTAGAACTTAAACATATTTGAATATCACTCATATCTTCTTCCTTCTATGTTGAAGCTATTTTAAAACTCGTCTTTACGCCTTGACTGGATTAAAGTTAATCACTTAATCAGACTAAGTAATTATTGCCTTAGATCTGCATACGTCCCCGATTTTTTTCAAGGAATTTATACAGAAATATTAACATCTTTGATCCGATCAAAATATACATAAAGGATAGAGCCCTTAAATTATTTAGGATAGAGCTACGCAATTTCACACCTTCTCTATTGTTTGTAAGCTTTTAGCTGCGAACGTTAGACTAACTTCGTCAAGTTGTCCAAGTTCCAGTTGTTGTGAATGCGGACGTCCTTAGAAAATAAGGTTTCTCCTTCAATATTTCTTTTAATTCAATGTTTGATGTGATTAGATTAGATCGTTTTATGTCTTTTATAGTACCAGTGCTTATTTCACAAGTTTGAAAGAATTTTTTGTAGATACTTTTACATAGAATACATATTCTTAAACGGCTGTCTTTAAAGAATTTTTTTAAAAAAAATTTGTATGATAAACCTTTAGCAAATTTAATATTTTTGAAGAAATTAAAGTATTTATTATTTACATAGCCAACAATTAAGTTTTACTGTGCCGCACTTTATAGATGCAAATAAGACCGGAAGTGATTAAAAGCCGGAAATTAATTCACACATTAAATAATGACATGTCATGAAATAACATAATCAATTTGTTGAACTTGTAGGATAAATTTCTTTGTTCAATATAGATAATTTAATAAATTTAATTACATGACAATTAATTATAATTTTTGAAAATCAATTTAAATTCCATGAGAACATATGCTCCATTTAAATTTAATTATAGCGAAGGAGAAAGTAAGCTCAATATGTTTCATTGCATCGAGATATTAAATGAATTAATTAATTGGTTCCAGTTATACCAAACAGATTTTAGTTTCTAAGTCAAATATTTTAGATAAGTTTATTAATACTGATATAGTATAATATATTATGTAAAATATATTAATATTTATTTTTAATATTAATAAGTAAATAGCATATTTAATTTTACTTAATTTTAATTATTATTTATTATTTTATTATTATGATTATATTATTTTATTTTTACTGACGTGGTTCACTTTTCAGCACTTTAAATCCCAAAATTAAATTGAAAAATTGAAATTAACTAAAAGATATTTTCAAAGCCCATTTTAAATGAATATTTTACGGTATTGGAAATGATTGTATGGTCAGCTCAAGAATTTATTTGACGAAAAATAAATTTTTTTTTTTGAATTTCTAAAGAGGTTTTTCGAACAGTAGTGAACTACAACAACAAAAATTTTATTTTTTATATTATTTTTATTAATTAAATTTTTGGCTGACCATCATCAGTGGTCTAGGAAATAAAACTTGTATTTAATTATTCGTAAATAATTATTTTTGAGACTGCAAGTACGGGGAATCGAACTCGGGTCCTGTCAGAGTTTCTGAATTTGTAAATTCTCTAATTATTTTCGACCTTTTCTGTTCCAAATAAAATTCTCTAATAATTTTCGACCTTTTCTATTCTAAAAAGATTTCTTGTCGTAATAAAAAATACTATATATACATAAAATATATAAAATATATATATATTTTATCATATGATAAAAAATCTAAATATTACTAGAATTATCTAATAATATTAATAACAAAAGCTAATAATAATAAACTAAAAATTATTTTTAAACATATTTTATATTTATCATTTATTTAAAACTTATCTTCTTTCCTTCTTTCCATTTTCTAGGAATAATTGTTTTTTATTCACACAATTTTATTCTTCGTACGTTTTTCTGCATTTTTCTTTAACTTTTCTATAAATTTTCTTTTAAATTCCACTCTTTTTACTTTGTAAAGAAACTTATTGACTGAATGGAATAGAAAAAATTTTATCTTCAGATATTAAATTAATTTTTAATATTTCTAAAAGCACTTCCTTTAATATTTTTCAATAGTTTTTATGAGACGATACTCTATGTATGGTTGTAATTACTTAATATTTTTCTTTAACTTGTCTAATCTCTACTATTTCTGAATATTAAAATAAAATATCTCTAATTTAATATATTGATAAAATATGTGTTTACTTACATATTGTTTTTAATCAATATTCAGTGTGCACAATCCTTTTTTATGGATGTATAAGAATTTATTGATCACATTATTTATAAGTTATTTGACTTACCTAGAAGTAAAAAAATTGTTTTAAATTAAATAGTATTTTGAATAATAACATAATAATATATAAATAAATATCATTTTTTGTAATTTAAAATTATATACTGCTAAATAACACTCAAAAATAATTCCGACGATCAGTGAATAAGAATATATGACACTATCCTAAAGAATTGAAGGGTCACTCCGAAAATATTTGCTCAATTAAAAATTAATTTGTGTTATTCTGAATAAATAATTTTAATTGTCTTACATCTCAGAAAGTAAATTTTGATTAGAAAGTTATAATATTAATATTATTTATATATACTCTTTTAAGCTGAGCTCAATATATACACTGCTCTTTTCAAATTCTGTACTACTCTTCTAGGTAGAAATGCAGCTGGCTTTAATATTGCTGTTTTTTTTTTCAATAAGAGCACAAGCTATAAAAAAACGCCAAGTTCGAAAATACAAGTCAAGTATGGCTTTGGGTCAGTAGGCTTATAAATACTGACTCTGAGCATTAAATTTGACAGGCCCCAAGCTTAACCCTTATAAATGCAGTCTTAAAAAATTATATCAAAAAATTATATACGAAAAATTAAATATAAGAAATAATTTCAAGACCACTGATAATGGACCTTTGGCAATACTGGAAACAGCTATGTGGTCAGGCAAAAACACGATTAACTAAAATTATATAAAAAGAATTTTTATTGTTGTAGTTCATTATTTTTTAAAGAAATAAATAAAAGCAATCCAGATGCAAAAACTAAGATAAATAATAAATGTGAAAAAGGTGTATGGTTCTATGAATGGGTCAACTTTCTACGGAATAAGACTGTAAAACATGTTTAATATTATAATTCTAAAGATTTTTTAAACACTACTATTCGCCAGCTAGAAACTGCACAAAAACAGGCTCTGAGAAATCTTTTCATGGCACTTTAGGACGAATGACATCCTTAAGGATATAAAGGGTAGAGCCCAAAAATTATTTACTAAAACTGACAGACTTACCAACACCTCATCAAATCTCAGAATGGTTGCAGGTTACCTTGTGGAGATATGCAGATCTGAGATCAGTTATTGCTTGGTATGATGAACTGATAAACAATAATTTAGTCACGGCGTAAAGAGGGGTTTTGGAGAAACCTCACAGTCAACTAGCCTCTACATAATAATAAAAATATAAAGCCTACAGCTATGTCATTTTAGCAGTCTGCAAGAAGTTTAGATTAATCTTTTAACAACTTATCTTAAAAATTAAATAAACATTATTATTAATAAACTTAATTGTACAATATTAATATTAAATATAACTTCTTATAAGTCGTATATGACCAAATATAACGTGACACTTTGAAGCTCGCATCCACGTGTAAATACAAATAAAAATATATTAAAATTTAATATAAACAAAGTAAATGCTCAATTATGTATGCATAAAAAGAACTTTATTAATGAATAAAAATTACAAAAAATTATCGGAAGAATTGCAATTAATTGGAAAATAATCGTTAAAAAATATTGATATTATGTAAAGTTAAATGAAGTAATAAATAGAGAAAGAAAAATCAAACTGCAAACAGAAACTCTGATAAATTCTATCTACAGATAGATATTTAATTGGAAAAATTTTCAAAGTAATAATAAGTGAACATGGAAGCACTGCAAATATATAGACGAGCATTTATAAAAACCAATTGCAAATTAGAAATTGTGTAAATAAACATTTCATAGCACGAAATTGTCAATTTCATCAAGCTCGTTATAGCCGTAAGATACTTTCATGTCAATATACTAATACGTATAAATGTTCAATGGAGCTCTGCTGTACAATTGTAGAATTGTACATCTGACAGATATTGTATGCAAATATTTGTAGATACAAGCAAATGCAGTTAGCTAATCGCTTTAGTATCGCATTGGCTTTGTGGCTGAAATGTTAAAGGAGAAAATATTTTGTCAAACAAATTTTGAAATTCATTTTATTTGTTGACTTTTTCATACACATTTTTTGGTTTTTTTGGTTTTTTTTGTTTTGTAAAACTTCAACTAAAATTGGGTATTTGACTTGTCAGAGTAGCAATTAAGTTAAGGCACAGATAATTGAAGTTTCCATGCTGTTTGGTACTGCACTTCAGTGCGTATGAGTAATTAACTTATTTCGTTGCTATTGGATTAAGAATTTTTTGGAAAATATATATATTCTCTTTTCGCTTTATTTCATATTTTAGCAGATGTTTACTAATCTTGTCAGTTTTAATCAATTTAAAATAGCTAAATAAATTCGTTCTTTTTTTTAATATATTTTTTTTAGCTTTTATATAAATTTTCCTTTTGGCATTTTGTGTTTAGTGTGTGTATAATTGAAAATTGCAAAATTCTATTTAATTTTTGGCTTTTATTAAAATTCCCCTGCAATGATAAATAATTCCGTACGTTTTTCACTCTGACTTTGATAAAATTTCAGGCAAATAATAAGCAGCTGCATTGGAGTTTATATCATGTTTATATTCTTATTTACATGTTCCTCACATTGGAAAATATACATATTTATTTTCTTGCTTATTCCCAAAATATGTTTACATACTTTTATTTGCGTGGAAGTTGGTACTTCCTATACTTTAGGAGATTTTTATTATTTTATTAATAAACAAAATTCTATGTAATTTTAATCTTTTCTGATAACAATTTAACATTTTCCCAAAGCAAAGGTATTCTTTTTATATATGTTAGAATCATAAGACTAAATCGAGCAAGTTAGTTACCAACTAATTATATTTTTATATGTGCGATGGTTTCAAACTTTTATTTGCTCAGAGTTATTACTACATATTTTTAATTTCTGATTTTATAAAAAAGTTTATAAACTTACACTTTACTGGTGAAATCAAAACTAATTTCTAGTTAAAAATAAAAAAAACTTAATATATTGTTTAAGATTTGTTTTCCAACTAAGTTAAAATTTTTAGTTTCAAAATATTTATCGATCAAAATAAGCAGTTGTCAGTTCACATAATATAGTACGAGCTTAAAATAATTTATAAGTTTAATATATATTGCTTATCCAATTAGCTCAACTGGTAGAAAACGAAAAGAAATTGTTTGTTAAAAGTGCTAAAAATTAAAATACTATAAAAGTTTTACTATCCAAAAGCTGCAAGTTGCTCAAAGTCAAGCTCTCCAAAGACACTTCAAAATATCATGATACATCCACATGAATGACATGCTAAGAGACCTTAGAATAGACCCAGTCAAAAAATACATAAGGGACAGAGCCCTGAAGCCATCCGCAAGAACTGACAGACTGCCCTACTTAGCACTGTCTAATCTAAAAACAATCACTAACAGCACTCGGCGGTACGCAAATCTTAGATCAGTCATTGAATAATCAGAGACAAAGCCCTGAAGCCATTCGGAAGAACTAACAGACTGCCGTACTTAGCAATATCTAATCTCAAAATAATCACTACCTGCACGCGGTGGTACGCAGATCTTAAAACGGTCATCAAATAATCACAAAGCTCTTGAGGAGTATATAAATTAGTCAACGAAAAGGGTGGTACTCTGCAGAAACCCCGCAGCCATCAAACTCGGGAAAGGTTCAACAAAAGATTAATATTTTTGTAATATATTATTAATAATTCCTTAGTTGTATTTGTATAAAAACAGAGTATTTCGGGTGTAGTTGGTAGAGGGTTCAAAAAGTAGTGAGCTACAACAAAAATACTTTTTTTGTATTATTTTAATTAATTGAGTTTTAGGCTGACCATCGTACAATATAACCTATAGGTTTAGTTTGGGTCTGCATCATTGAGACTCTTAAACACTTGTTTTGCAATTGTTTAAATTTATCCAATCCAGATATAAATATGGAAGCGGAATTCTTTAATTTACTCCACAATATCTTTAATTTTTATACTTAATGCTTCAATTCATTAATGCTTATAGAGCACCCAACATTCCAACTTAAAACTTAAGAATACATGCTATCTTAGATTTTAATTTCTAGTGGTAGCATTGATTTTATATATTCGAAGAATTTTTACTCCATAATTGTAATTGTATAATACCAAGCTAAAACCAAGCTCAATCGGATAGGAAATATAGAAAGGGCGGTGCTGATACATATATCACCAGTCCCACTGTAATACATCTATTGTCAATTATAAGACCCAGAAAGTTGCTTAATTAAGACGACTTAAACTAATAGTTGTTATCTTCGTGTATTATTATTGTTTAAGTATAACAATTCGATCTTTTACTTAAATGTTTGAATTAAATATATATTTTATTTTTAATATAAAATGCATTAGTCCAAGAGTTGTATTTTTTTTCCTTTATTTCGCGATATTTAAGTCACAAAGTAATGATTAAAATATTAAAGTTTTATTTTATTTTTTTTATTTTTTTTATTTTTTTGAGACAATATCCATCCAACAACTGAATGGATTCTATTTTTGAGATTAATATTGATGGATTTTTGGTGTATTTCACATTGCTCAATTTTATAGATAAACTATACATAACCATATACATGAACTCTGCTCGGTGCTGTGTATGTAAACTCTCATTGAAGAATAAAGAAGATAGAGAGAAGAATGGATTTATTATTTGTACTCGTTTTTATATTAGTTTTATAATCTCTTGAATAGCTACCAAATTCGTTAAAAAATTCAATCCAAAAGTTATAGTAAATCCACCAAAAACTAAAAAAAAAGCAATTTTTAATCTGCACAAATAATCCAATAAATTCTATCCCATTTGAAGTTAATTAAAATCTTTTTATATGATTCGCTGTCATGTGAATATATGAATATTGAAAATAATGCAATCATTTTACTAAATGAAGAAAAAAACTGTGATTTTGTTAAAACGGTTGCAAAAAGTAATTGATTGCTAATTAGACAATTTAAAATACATGACAATAGTAATTAATTAAAATTGATGATTAAAACATTTGCAAAAAAAAATTAAACCAATTCATAATTTTGAATTTCACTGATATTTTGAAATATTAAACAAAAAATCATGAAAATTATTTACTGAAGTTATTAAGTGATACATTGAAAATGTCATACTGCATTTAAGTTCTCCTATTAAATTAAATCATATCAAATATACAGTAAGCCCAACTTGAAACACGTCAAAGTGCCAGCTACCAGCACAAAAAAATGAAAGTATAAAAAGTGAAATAAAACATAACACTAAAAAAAAGTATGGATTAAGCTTAATGCAGCTTAAATAATAATACCGCTTTATATATCCAATTAGTGTACAATCCCTGCGACTGTCGCAGTGCGTCATTCCATATCAATAATACGCAACCAATAACATCGTGATATCCACATGACATCCACATGATATAATATAGTACGATTATTATGAAAGCAATCCTTTATAAGTACAGAGATTTGAATGCTTCCATCTTTATATTCTTTATTTGTTAAAATAAACATATCTATACGTTAATGGTTCAGGCTCTCACTATATTTCTTAATATTCTAGGTTTATATTAAAATATTAAGTCAATCTCACATCGTTAAAAAAGTAGATTATTTGAGAATAAAGTGACTATTTTATTTTAGTTTTACTTTTTGCCTTAATTGTTAAATACATACTCCTACATTGTTTATATACAGTACAGTGAATTTAATGTATCTTAAAAGTAACGAAAGGTTTCAATGCAATCCAAAAAAGAATACTTAAAATTTCTCACTTGGAGGTTAATAATATATGAAGAATGTATATTCAGTGCCAAGTTACTCGTAGCTTTGTATTAACTAATTCCTTAGGTATATGCATTTGAAGAAGAAATTAGCGCCAATTAATTTTCTTCTAATTGAATTATTTATCTCTAACTATTTTCTTTCTTCCAATCCCAATCAACTTCACGGGTTATTATATTAATAATTTGTTTTTCTAATTAGCATGAGTGAAATACTTTGAAAAAGAAAAATTTAATTGATTAGACTGTGTTACTAGTTCAGTGTTACTAGTTCTGTGTTACGAGTTCTGTGTTACTAGTTACTAGTATTATTAGTTAGTTCTATTTTTTATTAAACAGTGTTTTCTTCATACAAAATTTTAATAAGCATGATTTTTCACTATCATTCTTTAGTCGTTGTAATAATTTTTTTGTATTCTGCAGCGATCAAACTGGACAACTGGCATAGCGCTGGCCACATTAGACTAGCAAGCTTTCTTCGTATTGATCTTTTAAGGAGGTACCTTTTTGTTGAAGATATCTTCAATTGAATATTAAACTTTATTTTCAAAGTTTTATTTTCCAGTATTTACATCCAATAGTAAATTTATTCCTATTTTTCTGAAGTTTCAGGTTTCATCATACTGTTTTCATCGAATTTTTAATGAAGGTATTATATGTTATAACTATTGAATATCAAAGTTAATCGCATGATTTTCATCAATTGTATTCAGATCACTTGCAACAAACAAATTTAAGTAATGTTTAAAGTCATTCTCCCTACCCGCTTCCATAATGGACTGTTTATCCGTATACAAACAACCCAAATGATCTCCATTAGGCATTAGAGATATATTAATATGATATAATCCATTCTTCTGAAGAGTTGTAGTGAGTACAACATTTGTTTTTTGATGACTTCCTATAATTTTTTGCAGTTCATCTGCTAAAAAGTTCTTGATCACTGTTTTGCTATCATTAAAACAATGAACACAAAAGCTGGACCCCGTATTCAATTTTTCTAAAGCATTGGGATTTAAGTTTTCATTATGAGATTCATCAAGTTCCATTTCTGATTCCACTGTTGATTGAGATATTTGTTTTCCTCCAAAAAAAGAAAATTCTTTATATTTTGATGGATTATAAGTACCTCGCGGGTAATGATTTGGAGATCGTGTAATTTTACCGTCATTTGTAGTTGCGGAGCGTGTAGTAGTTATAGTAGATATTTCGGAAGTATTGTTAGTGCTTCGACTGTAAGAAGTTGGATATCGTGAAACTTTATCCTCATTTATGATCATGGAGTGTGTAGTGTTTGTAATAGATATTTCGGAGCTTGAAGTACATGCAGTAGATGTCGAAATATTTTCTACTTTTCGTTCCGGAACAAATTCCTGTGCCGGAGCAGTTATATTTTTTGGGTTCGGGGGAGTTGTTTCGGACTGTGGTTTCTGTGGTGGAGAATAACTCTGAGACCTTGGTGTTTCGATGTTGGTCTCTATTTTGTTTGGAGTACGAGCGCATTTTGGTGGTACAGGAGTAGTAACTGATTTAAATTTTGTAGGTGATTTCTGTGTGCAGGCGATTGTAGTTTTTGGAGTATGTGACGTCGTTTTTAACTCTGGTTTTTTCTCTATTTTCTTTTTTGCTGCGCTTGTGAAATGAGGAGGAGGCTTTGGTGTTTCGACTAATCCACGCTTATTTTTAGATACTGAGCATGTAGCATTTGCACTATATATTCCTCGTTTTGGTTGAATGGTTTTTGCCTTTGTTTTGTTGGGAGTACGAGTATTAGGAGATTGAACTGGTTTGGAGGTACTTGCTGCTCTATTTATTTTAGCTGTTTTTGGTAAGCAGACAGTTCCAGTTTTTGGTGTAGTTGGTATTTTTTGATTTTGCGGTTGTTTATTTTTGTATGCAAGTGGTGAAGAATAGGGGCCAGAAGTTGGAGTTGTAGTTGCAACACATTTACTTTTCACTGTTGACTGCTTTGTAGTTATACGCGATGTTCCTTGTTTTGTTTGAATAGTATTACCAATGGTTTTGCTTGAGGTAGGAGCTCTCCTTGTTGTTTTTGTAGTTGTTGTAACTTTACTTTGCGGTGCGGGTTTTTCTACATATGGTGTCGATCTTCGTGGGGTATGTACTTTTGAACTATCATTTTGGGTCTGCTTTGCAGTTGGAATATATTTTTTATAAACATTACTGCTATTTTTATCTTTTGGAGTATAAGCTGTCCTTATTGTTTTTGGAGTGCTTAGAACTTTACTTGGCAGTGTCGGTTTTTCTACATATGGTGTTCCTGTGGTTTTCACTATTAAATTATTACCTTCTGACTGCTTTAAAGTAGGAGTATAATTATTTTGTTGATTTTTACTGTTATCTTTATTATTTAGATTTTTTTTTAGCCGTTGATTAGAATCGGTGGTCGGAATATGCTTGCCATCTTTTAAATCTTCTCTAGGTGGTTTATTTTGATTAAAATCTTCACTATCCGCAAATGATAGAAATGCCTCTTCATTGATATGATCGCCATACTTAGAATAGATGTGTACTTTTTCTATACTTTCATCACTATAAACTGTATCCAAGCTACAATCTGAACCAACGACTTGACGTGCTAATGCTTCTGTGTAGTTTTGCTGAGATTGTAGATCTCGTTTTACACGTTCCAGCTCTTTACGCAAATCAGCTATTTCATTTTGATCCAGTGATTTCGGAGTTGGTTGACTTTGCGGTGTTGGAGGTGGATTAATCTCTGTAGTTTGTTGATTATTTATACTATAATTTATTGGTTGGTTCGCTGTTATTTCTAATTCGCTAATGTCTTCTGCAATGATATCATAAAAATTATCATTTAAAACTTCCGAGTTGTCTGAGTCATACTCTCTTTTAATGTTTTCCTTATTTTTTATACAACTATTGTTTTTGTTTTGACCCCTATTTCTGGAATCTGGGCTATTCATTTTGAAAAATTTGGTAGTTACTCAGATCAACTCATTTTTTATTTATAATTTTGAAATAGTATTAAAAATACAAATTAAGAATACATATATATATATATAACATAATATAAATTTAAAAAATCAGAAAATAAATTATGTATACAAATATTTTAAAATTATTATGAGAGGTAAATTGATTGCTAAGTATGCTTCTATTTTAATTTATTATTTTTAATAAGAATTTATTTAATCAAATTTATTGAATTAATATTTTATGTGGAACGAGTGTTCGTTCCACATGACTTAAGTGTTTCCTGCAAGTTTGCCGTAGGTATACGATTTAAGAATTTTGTACTCTATTTAATAAACTACTATATATTATTTGTTTAATGATTTTATACTTTTTGCAGTTTTATACATAAATGACTTTTCGATTTGCCTATAGAAACTCATTAAAGTTAATATTCAAGACACTAAACTTATGCCAATAAACGAAGTCAATCATAATCCATCCAGTTTCCCTTAAATTATTTGGCCACTATGTGTTATATATCAGTATATAGCGTTAATAAATAGTTAATATTTGATGTGTTAATTAATTAAATGAGTTAAGAATATTGTAACTTTATCAATGCAGAAGTTTACTTCCTTTTTTCAATAATATTTGCTTTAGTTTTATACACTCAAGGAAATAAAATAAAATTACAAAAAAAAACCCCATATAAGCCATAGAGAATACATATCAAGTATTTGACATAAATGAACCCATTTGAACTTTTTGACATTGTATTTTGTTACTACTTTTAGCTTAAATAATATAATAAAAATAAAATGGGAACTCAAAAAAAAAAAAAATAAAATAAAATAAAATAAAACTCAAATAACTTATAATGATATATATGTGTGCATATGTGCCACAAACCAAATAAATTATGTGCAGACTGTATAACGCATGAAGAGACTCAGCAGTCATAGTTTAACATAGTAGCTAGCTTTTAACTTGTACACACCAGCAGCATCCAACCAAATCCACTGAGGCATTCACACATAGCCTTAGATATATGTAAGTATTCATGTGTATCCCTCTTTTTAATATGGCGGTTTCCGTTGTAACAATACAGTGAACAAGACAAAATGACAGACAATTTTACTGTCATTGCTCGATTGTTTGCTTAATTCGCTTTGTGCTCTTGTTATTGTTTGTCAGTGTCATTCTTCCCATCATTGAAAACCTTCCTGATTTGTCGGAATGAAGCTTGATTGTCACACTGACAATGGCAGTGAAATTAAAACAAATATCTAATATGAATAAATATTTTGCAGAAATACATTTAACGACAATGAGCGACAATTTTCCGGTAGTTTGACATAATCACGACGACACCATCAACAACCCCAGTCCATCCGAAGTTTCCGCTGTGAAAGTCATGACAAAGCAGTACAAAACTAATTTATGTTTCACTTGTGTTAATCTGATAACTATTTTTAGCACTTTTAATTCTACTAATGCTAGATACAGTATAGTATATAAATATACTTATTTGCATTAGTTAGAGAAAAAAGAAAAGTTAATAAGATTTCTACTCTCAGATTAGTTTTTTTAAGAAATAAATGTTTTTAACTTCTATATTTAGTCACATGGAAAATATATATAGCAGTGTAATATCCATTACGTCATAAGACTACAGCTATCTAAAAGAGGAGTTGAAAACTATTTTACTAACTTCTCATTATAGTCTTCGGTAGAAGGGGTCTCTTAGATTAAATTAGATTTAAGAAAAGGCTCGGAACTATGTCACCATGTTACTATATCCTTGAGGATTATTGTGTTACATCCATTTTACTTTCATAGACGCATAGCAGTAAAAAATCTCAGTATGTTATGAGTTATGAGTGGAAAGAGCAATTGATAAGTACCGAAGTCTGAGTCTGCCGAGACTATCACAGTGGCACAGAATGTGTTCTGCTGTTTCCCCTTCTAATTGATAAGTCCTGCAGTCTTATGATTTTTAGATACGATAGATGCCTCTTAACTCCGCAATGTCCAGTGAAAAATCCTGTAACAAGCCGAGTGCTTTTCCTGTTGAGTATTAACAGTTTCCTGGTTCTGGCTTTTGAGCGATTTGACATGAATTCTTAACTTGTCTGCAGACAGAGTTACAATGCCCCAATCAGTCTGATCTGCTCAGACTGTAGGTTTTGCGTGAAAGATTATATAGTGTAATTGATGCTCAGCACTGAAAAAAAGTGCTTAGTTCAGTGTCTAATTTCGAACGAAGAAATAAAACTCTGTAATGTAGAGTTCAATACTATTGAAAATTGGACTTAAAGAGAAATAATAAATCTTCGAAGGGGGCGCTATTGATCTAAAAGTCATAGTGTAAGTGCCTTAATATAATAATAATAATTTTACAGATATTGGGCATTCATACAAATATGTGATGTAGAATTTTTGCTCTCTTGAGGTGGCATAAAGTATATGAATTATTTTAGTTGAGTTTTTTGCATAATCGCAGTATACATTTGGGTGATAGTTAAGAAAGTTGAGGAATGTTTTTGACTATATTAAAATATTAGCCTTAAAAAAAGCGACAGTTTTTCTCTAAGAATTACTTCTTATTTACATATTGTTTATATTAAAATTGAAAAGATGGCCCAAGCAAACCATTTGGCACGTACCATAGTGGCATTAGATGGCACACTGTGGAACTGTGGTAATTTTTAGTAAATTTAGTTTGACTGAAGAAGTCAAATTAAATTTAAAAAGTAAATAAATACTCCATTCAAGTGAATTGTGATAATTTTACCACTTTGAAATATATTGCTTGGTTATCAATCAAAGCAGTGCTTCTTTAATTCCCCTGAGAAGTTAAATTGTAAAACTACTTTGAGCACAAATACCTCTAATGCCATAACTGACATGTCTAATGGCATAATTGTCATATCTAATGGCATAACTGACATGTTAAGTCATATTCAAGCTACTAAGAAAAAGGATTAATAAAAACTAAAAATACATTAATCTCTATGATCACTTTACATATAAGTAAGTGTAATGGCTAATCAATGTCTGAAGCTAAATCTCAATCTTACACTTTTTTTTTTTTTTTTTTAAATAAGGTCGCTACAAAAAATTTAATATTAATAAAACATATTTATATTAAAATATTAATATATATATTTATTTATTCTG
Organism: Teleopsis dalmanni; assembly: GCF_002237135.1. Lineage (NCBI taxonomy): Eukaryota > Metazoa > Arthropoda > Insecta > Diptera > Diopsidae > Teleopsis > Teleopsis dalmanni. The sequence goes on from NC_051847.1 coordinate 182,142,506, forward strand.
CATATCTAATATTACTCAATAATAGTCCTTTAGTTTCTTTTTTTATTTTATTTTGCGAAACCTTATAGAAACCAACAATTTAATATTTGAAAATTGAAATTGTTTTCAAAGCATAAATTGATGTAGTGGAGCAGGAAATTGGAAGCGAGGAAAACGTACTGAAATTTCGTCTTCAAATAAGACTTCAAAGCTTGTTAATTGCCGAAATGATTATGAAAAGATTAAATTCATTTGTGAGTCTTAAGAGCTGAGCACTGCGGCAGGCATACACTTTTGTGTACGAACTAAAGATTATCCTGAATCACATTTTCCGTAATTTAATTAAATTTGTTGTTAAACCAAAATTTGGTTACTTTGATTAATAAAAAGTTAATGATTTCCGAAAATAACTTCTACAAAATATTATTAACATAAGCATTAAAATTGCTTTGAACTGGAAAATCCAAAGGATTATAAATAAATTAATTTGTTTGTTATTTGTTCTGATTTGAAGTGGTATTCTTAGAACATCGGAGCAGAACTATGAGAGCAAAAAAAAATATTTTATTATATATTGTTTCATAGTAGAATCTATCAAAATATACATATAGTATATACAATATAGTATAATATAGTAGAGTACAAATAAATATTAGTTTAATCTCAGCATGAAATTAATTATAACCTCTGCTAAAATATTGATAAATTCTATAAAATATAAATGAAGCTGCTTACATGTATGTTTTTGACTTAAAGTATATAAAATATATTTATAAAACTCTACAATTATTAATATTATTAAAACAAACATCTCAACTACGCAAAAATTTAGTAAAATTTTTAGTTGAATTTTTTAGGATTTTAGTTTATCTTAGCAATCGCATTGTATCTCAGCATAGCATCACAATCAGAAAATGTATAAAAGTTGCTTCTAAACCGCAACTATAATTTACAATTTTTGTATGTTCTGTAGTTCATGATGAGCTCTTATAAAGGATATGAAGTAATGAATATAATTTATTTTATTGTAATCTAAGTGCGTTTCAAACTCATGTAGGATTTGTTATATTTCATACACAAAGCAAAGACTACAGATTTAGATACTTTTATAAGCTTTTCTACAAATACGACGAGTACGAGTGGTCGTATGAGTATTACATCTAAGAAAATATAAATTTAATATTTTCGGCAATGACAAATATTTTTGTTAAAAAATCTTTGAGATACTCGTATAAGGTTTGGTATTCTAAATAAATGTTTTCTTTATCCTTTAGAAAATAAATAAAATTAAATATTTATAAATTGTTTAAACAAAATTAAATACTACATCAACAAATATTTATTTATATGAAAAAATTAGGAAGTCTAAATTTGATTGTCTCATTTGAAATAACGTGGAATTTAATTTGCATGCTTAGCAGTTTTTTTGAATTAGTTTCATTAGAAAAATGTATATGTTTTCAGAAATTATGTAAATTTCGGTGTATTTAATCTGTAGATAAAATATTTCTCTATTAATGGATTATATGCGAAATGTAGAAATGAAGTCATATTTATTTCCTTCAACATATTGAATTTTATTATAAATTTTAAATCAATAATATATATTTAAGTTAAACTCTGAATATTAATTTTTATTATAAAAAAATATTTTTAGTTTAAGATTTAAATTTTATGTGAAAAATATGTTTTGTGGATTTGATTTCAGAATCATATATATACATATATATACATGTAATGTATAGTATAATGTATATATATAAAGAATATTATTAAACAATAATGAATCGAATGCGAGTCCTCATTAATGTACTGGGTCAATAATATTATACAATAAAAAGAAGCAAGAAGAAGAAACGAGAAAATATAAAGAAAAAGGAAATAATAAAATGATCGATAAAAATGAACAAGAAGAATGAAAAAAAAGAGAACGAGAAGAAGAAATGAGAAAAAAAAACGACAAAAACGAACTAGAGAATGAGAAAAGAGAACGATAAAGAAGAAAAAAATAAGAGAACGAGAAGAAGAAATGAGATGAAAATAAGAAAAATGAAGATTGAAAAAAGAAAGAAAAAGAAAGAGAAATGGAGATAAAAAAGAAAAAAAACAAAGGAAAAAAAATTAATGAGGACAACATAAGTGAGAAAGAAACGAAAAAGCAAAACAAGATAAAGAAATGAGAGGAAGAAAGGAAAAAAATGAGGAAATAAAAAAAAATCGAGAAAAAGAAACAAGAAGAAAAACGAGAGAAAAGAATAGGAAATATATAAATGACGAGAAACAAGAAAAGGGTATAAAGGGAAAAAACAAGAAATATAAAAGAGATTAAATTCAGACAGCTATACGAGTTACTAAGTAAAAGGTCACAAGAGCCTATGTAGATTATAAACTCAGGATATACAATATGTCCATTGCGCGCATATGGATATATTATAGTGAAATAAAGTAAGTTGTCTTCATGTCCAATAAATAAATCGTACTATGCGTGTAATGAAAAATGCTATATTTTATAATATATACAATTTATATATAATTATATATAATTTTAAAATATTATATAAAATATTATATAGTATATAATTTATATATAAAAATAATTTACGAAATCGCACCAATAACAAAAAAGAACTAGATCAATAAACTCTTGGTACACGGAAAGCACTATATGCGTTCCATTCCTAAACGAAATAAAACAGCAAAAGCCATTCAAATGACTGAGACCCATAGATCTTGTTTTAAAACAAAATTATAAATATATGTTATACTCAACTAATATAAATTTAAATATTGGTTTGTTTACATTTCATATTCATTAAAAAATTAAATAAATGACTTAATGTCTTAGCACAGTCATATTAAACTATGAAGTGATAACAAAAATGAAAGATGATTTTCTTTCAAGTCAAAATGGTGAGAGTGTCTCGAATCGCAACTATTGTGACTGAAGAATAGCAAGAATAAACAAATTTTACTATATTTCTAAGAAAATTGAATAAAAATTTAAATTAGTATGTAAAAATGAAATATTAAATATATGGTAGCTAAAATTATATATTAGAATACATATTAGCTTTCGATATGAAGATCCAAGTAGCTATGAAACAACCTCAAGATGTTTTTTTGCAACATATCTTAACTATGTTACCCTGAAGATAGGTATAGACTATATTCGAAATAACAGTGACAATAAAACATATTTTTAAGAAAAATTTAAGAATTTGTTTAATTTTTAACGTTGATCAATAATTCCATTTAAAAATATATAAATTAAAACTATAACTATAAAATAATATAAATATAAAATAAAATAATATAAATAAATAAAAACAAATTTTGTAATTAAATTTTATATACAAATGAGTACAATAAAAATTAATTTGTAATATTATATAAATTAAATTATTATCAAGAATTGAATTTTGATAAAATTTACTGAAATTATTTTCTATTGTTTAAATGTTTAAAACAAATATTTGAGTTCTCTTTGTTTTTTCATCAAACCCAAAGTTAACTCTTCAAAAAGCCATATCCTTTTTAATAAAAGTAACATAAATTATTTTTTTTTGTATCTACAAATGTATTTGTGAGATATTTTTTTTTTTTGACTGTTATTTGATTAACTTTTTTTGATTAAAATTGTTACATACACAAAAGAAAATACCTAAAAATCAACAAAAAGCAAAAGTTTTATTAACAATTTCTGAATAAAAGAAATTTTTTCATATATTTTCAATGAGATTTTCACTTTGAAATGCAATTTTTTTGGATAAGTTTCATTTATTTGTTATATAACATTTTGTATTGCCTAAAGGGTGTCATGTTGGCAAAATATTTTTCCTGTCATGTATTTAAAGAAAGGCTGATCAACATGCAAATAACATGTCAGGCAATTTGTTTAGTAGATGGAAAAGGACTTTAATGCAAATACAGCAAATTGCAAATTGTTGATATGTTGAAGGATTGATTTTGATATGCACATGTTTCCTAACAATAATGTCAAATAAAATAATGAATTATTTTTGCTTTTAATTTCAATCCTACTAAATTGAAACCTTCAAAAACTTTGAGTAATCTATTTGCTTTAGTCCATGAGTTTCCTATTTTTCTACCTGTGAAAATGGTAGTAGTAGATAGTAATTTAATAGTTTAAAAAATTTTTTTTTAGAAACAAATTATAATCACAGTTACGTGTTACTATTTCTTGTTATTTTATATATTTTCAATACTTGTAATTTATTGTATTATAAATTACATTTGCTGCACTGGTACTGATAACGTTATAAATTGAATGCAATTGTTATTACAATTTGAAAGCCTACTAATTTTTCTACATTTTAGTGAATGCTTATTAGTTAAGAGAATTTTTTATTTTATGTTTTTACTTTTGATATATAAATTTTATATTAAATTTATGTTATATAATAGAAAATTCTTTAGAATTTTAATTATAATTACATCGATGTTAACTAAAGTTGCACAGATTACACAGTAAAAAATTGTTCAGAATTTTTTATAATTAATAACAAATTTTCCATTCCATTTTCCAATTCCATTATTTCCTAAGACCACTAACGATGAGTACTTGGCAATACTTGGAACACCGTTGTATGGTCAGCCAAATTTCAATAAAATTAAATAAATTTTTGTGTTTGTCATTTCTTTCTTTCTTTGATATTTGAAAACCTTCTCTATTATTTATTTATTGTATATTTGGGAGAGAGGTTTGGAAAAGCAGTGAACTACAACAACAAATATTTTTTTTATATTATTTTTATCAATTGAATTTTTTAGCTGTTTCGAGTATTGCGCCATACCCATCATCAGTCGTTTTGGAATTATTCCTTATATATTTAATTATTCGTAAATAATTTCTTTGAGACTACAAGTACCTAAAGTTGATCTCGTGGCCTGTCATATTTAAAGCTCAGAGTCAGCGTTCAAAACCAAAATCGTATTTGACTTGTAAGTTTACACTTTTTTCTAGAGTTTTTTTAATTTGTTGTGAAAGTTGATTAACAAATTAACTTACTGTGTTAAATTAGAATGAAATTATAAAGCAGCTGTAGACTAATTGATTTAATTAGTTAAATTTATTTTAATTGTTAAATTTCAATTCAATTCTGATATCGTATAATATCATTTATTGTTATATGATTTAATGATTTCAATTTGTCTACGTTTTCGATAAAAAATTCTTAATAGAAATCATTTCATAAGACAATTTTCTGATATACAATAAAATCGACACTAACTTAACACATCTAATAAAAATGTAGCGATCCGCTAAACCCATTATTACATGTCAGAAGTCATTCATTTACTTTACTCTTGTTTTATTCAAACATTTTCAGTTGAACATAATTTCAAATGCAACAGAGACGCACAAATGTTGCCATACTTGTTGCTATACATTGTGCATTTCATACAGCAACAAAGCAAAGTGATATGATGATGTGCTACACAATAAAATTACAAAAGCACACATGTAGACACAATAAATTTTAATGCACTACTACAACAGCAATATAAGCAAATGGATGTATAAATTGACTTATATGCAAAGGTTACCAATTCTGTAGGTGAACGAATTCATGCTTGTGCAACACTGCATTTGAGTTTTCATGCACGTATGTGTTTGTGTGTGTGTGTGTGTGAGCTCGTGTATAACTTATACAGAGAAAAAGTATTTGTAAAAAATATTATGCATCACTCATGCTTATTCTCTATATCAACATATTATAAGGAAGTTGTTGTTGTTGGCATTACTGCTTTAAATTATTTACACACGAACAGTTTAATGTCCTTTTTAGCTTGTTTGCTGAACTGTTTAATATTTGCATATAAAATGGAAAATACACAAACTTAATAAATATAAGTTGAGAAATCTATTTGACCCATAAAAAAAGAAATCATTTTATAATACAAAATAGAGATTTTAAATGTTGGTATTCTATTGAAATATTTTAATATTTGCGAATATAACTTTTTGTTGTTAATATTTTATACTGAATTTATTAATTTTTTATGAGTATGTATACATTTTTATAATTGTATTTTGGTTTTTTTAGATAATTCTTGTGGAAGCCAAAGATTGTACTGCAATTTTAGTTTAGTGATTTTGTAAATAAAAAAAAGTAGAAAATACGTTAAACAGAGTTAAATATAAAGAACTATACTTAACCAAAATCATAAATTAAATTGATTGTTAAACTCAATTTCAATTTGTCTATTTGTCACTGAACATACTGACGGCATGGCTTTGTCACTGTGATATGGGTTTAAGGCCGCGACAGTAACAAAGCTACAGAAGCTGGAGCACAAAGAAAGAAGACGCGTTACATTCGACAAAAAAAATTAATATTACCAATAGCCTTCTATAATGGCACTAAAATTTATTTGATAAATTATCACTGATAGAAACTGAAAACTGCACTCGTTGTATAGATGAACTTCTTTTTATTTGAATCCATAGTTAAATTTATACACAAAACTATGTTTGCGGGTGGCTTAGATACAACACTCGCCCATATAGTTCCGTGTATAACTAAAACCATTGCTATTTAACTAGTTGTTATACTGAACTAGTATAAGTATACCCACCATATACGTAATGTACAATACATTTAATTATAATACAATTAAATGTTTTCCGTATGTACATAGATATATAAATATTTAAAATATAATATAAACATGAAATATAATATGTAATATATAATATATAATTTAATATAAAATATATAATATAAAATAAATATACAAAATATTATATTTATTATCCATAATATTGAACATATTCCAACTACAGAAAAATTTAATTTTGTAGTAATGTTATTATAATATTATTCCTATAACTTTTAAGTGTTTTGAGCCAGAATCCAGATCCAATAATTAAAGTACATAATTGCAATAGAGTTCTACATTTACAATTCCTTTATATATTATTCCTTCATATATATATTAAACTTATATTCAAGTATTTTGTACTGATAGTCGTGTCATGAAATTAAGAATTCTGATTGTTATACCAAAAATATATTAAAAAAATATATTAGGATATATTCTCATTAATGTGTAAGAATATCAAATCTGATTATCTCATAATATCTTTAATACTTTCTTACAAATAACTTAATATATTTAAACCGAAGGAAAAATTCATTTTAATTATAAATAAATAATTATTATTAAAATCAATAACTGTTACTGAAACCAATAATTTTTATTAAAATAAGTAATTATTATTAAAATAAATAATAATTATTAAAATAAATATACATTATTAAAATAAATAATTATTATAAAATTAAAATCTATAATTAAATATAATTATAATAAATAATTATATAAAATAAATAATTATTAAATTTTTTTAATCAATAATTTTTATTAAAATAAATAATTATTACAAAGTAAATAATTACTATTAAAGTAAGTAATTATTATTAAAATAAATAAATATTATTAAAATAAGTAAATATTATTAAAATGAATATTTATTACAAAAGTTAATAATAATTATTAAAATAAATAATTAATATTAAAATATTATTATTAGAACAAATAACTATTACATACAACATACAAAATAATGGAGATTTTCTCATATTTCAACTGAAATGAAAATATGTTTATACAAATCAATATTTTTTTTATAATATGGAAAACCACATTATATGACTGGAGAATATTTACTAAAAATTGTGACTTCTTGTCTAATTTATTAGTTTAAGAAAAGGGTGTAACTTAAAAGATTTCTAGTTAACTTTTAAATCAAACTTAATCATTTTAATTAATTTTAAATTTATTATTTTATATTACTATAATTATATATTTGTTTTGCATTTCCCTTGCTTCTATTTGTGGTTTTGAAATATTAATTATAATAAATTTTAACGACAGTCATACATATCTATGAGTATGAGTTTTAGTGTAACCGCACAAATCAATCATATCCATTCGCTCTTTTTACTAAATGAATTTAAATAAATTTCAAGAAATTCAATACTTTGTGTGGATTGGAACTTTTTCAATCTAACTACTTTTTATGTAATTTAAATCAATATTTCATTATTTGCATACATGTACGCACATATGCAAATCTTAATAAATAAATAAATAAATTCGCTATCAAGGATAACAGCAGAGCAGGGTAGAGCGGGGCAGAACGCAGTAGAGTTTTTACCTTTTTGCATCGTTGCCTGTTTACTTTTAATCACATCAATTTCACGATATTGACAGATTTTATCTCATTATTCGCTTGTGCAGATAGGATGTCTGTTGATATTTAAATGAATGATTTTTATAACTTTGTGTATATCATTGATTTCCGTACTTTTACTTAGCTTTGGAAATTAATCAAATTTTTCCAGTTATAAAGACATTTCATGCTTTTTTTTTTGCAGTGTACATTTTCCTTTATGTAAATTTTCTTTCACAAAAAAAATTACTTAATTATTTTCAATATTAACATAATTTTCTTTTATATTTCACATACATATACATAATTTCTTTCACAACAAAAATTACTTAATTATTTTTATTATTCATTACATTTTTTATAAATGCTATATATATATTATATATATATAGTTTCTTTTTATCCAATTTTATTATGCTTTTATTTGTTGTCTCTGTATTTTAAATTCATTTTAAAATTTAATTTTTATACTTTATTTTCTTAATTTGCATTTCACTGCACTCTGTTGTATTTTTGTATTATAAATAGTAATATATAATTTCATTACAATTTTTACTCTTAAAAGAGATTTTAATTATTTAATATATATTAATTTTTAAGTACATAATTAAATGCGAAACTTAATGCAGAATATATTATTTTCTGCAAGGAAAATTTTTCTTTTAAATATTTATATATACACGTATATATTGAGTTTATTAAAAAAGGTTGGCAACGCGAAAGGCACAGGATAACGTCAACTACAATAATGATAAAAAATTTAACAATGAATTGAGATACTTAACAAAAGAGACCAACAATGACAGTAAGAACTCAGCAAAAAAACACAAAAGAATTTTGTCCTTTTTATTGTATTTGCCCTTTTCGTAGTTACTTAATCCTTTATTTATCGAGACAAGCATAAATTCTTATTGAAAAAATGTTAATAAAAAGAAATCGAAAAATTGATACAATAAAAATAATATTAAATCATGTATAGAAAAGCGATAAAATGTGTGCATCTTAAATGTATTTGTGTTGACTTATTTAGGACTGAATGAGCAAGGCTCCACATAAATTCGAAATTGAACACTCATTCCATCTGGATCTCCACCTCCACCTCCACCTCCACCTAAAACTCAACCTCAAGTACAGATTGGCTCAACCTCATATTTATAACTACAAGTATGTGGTTGGCACAGCAGCGAACTGGCTGCCATTTAGTTTGATTGATGTTCCATGAAGGCAGGAAGGCTGAGGTCATGATTTATCTTGTCCGCGGTGTAGTGAACTCCTTGCTGGCTGTTGCCATCAGTGTGCTGCCATGCCAGCATTGCTCTGACCAAACAGAAGTAATGAGCTATAATCAAGTGTGAAGTGTAATATCTATGGCAGGCGCATGAATTTACTCATTAGTCTTGATGGCAAACATATTAGTGTGGTTTTTATCAGCGTACAGTGGACCGCTTGGCTCGTTAATGTCGTTTACGGACAGAATGGAATTTTAGAGAATGTGACACTGTTGTTGTAAAATGAATATGCATTTTCAACTGAATATACGGCGCTCTATTATACTTGTACATGGTGAACGTAACTTGACAAAATGTTCAATAATTTCGGAATGAAGCATGGACATTAAAAATAGCATAAAGGCATTTGTAATGAAGGAAAATATAAGCAAAAGCCTCATTCATAAACAATGTCAATTACTGTGCAAACTAATTTGGGTGCCGTCGATTTTGTGCAGAGTACCAGTACACTTTCTTCTCCTCTATTATTAGCAATTAACAGAATTCAATTCCATTTCCCATAGTATTTATTTAGGTTGAGATTAGTCATTAGTGTCAATCTTCTAATAAGTTATTTTCGTATATCTATTGAAGTGTTGTGTCCTCTATAATGAATGCTTAATCAAGTCGTTTTCTCAGCCATGTCAAAAACATAAACTTCAGCATTTCCTAAAGATGTGTCGTTACGCAAGTATCTACAATGTTCATAACATATAGACATATATATATATACTTGACTCACATGTTTGTTGTCTCAAACACTTTCACATTCAATATTGTTGAGTTTTGTTTACATGTTGACCGTATCCTTAAGAAAATTACAGAATTTAATTATAAAATTTCAGGACACAGCTGAGACACACAGCTTCGGGCAAGTTTTAATTCAAAAATATTTACTGTATTGATTTATGTTTAGTATTTTGCTTTTTCGGTTAATAAAACTTTATCAAGTGGAAAATTTTGAAATGACTTAATTGAAATAGTTTCTCAAAGAATGGCAAAAGTTTACTTTGTAGTCCTTTGTGCTATTTTTGTGTTTATTTTAAAAGTAGAATAGAACGCTTTTAAGTCAATAGCAGTTTAAAACTTAAATTAGAGTATAAGAGTATTTAGTTAACTATTTACAATTATTCAAGTAAATTCTTTGTAAAGAAGTGCAGATTGTTAATATATCTATAGGAAACTGTAAGGATAAATTAAGGATAATAATAAAGTTAATTTCGAAAATAAATAATTTGATACGATAAGAAAACTTACAAAAGTATTTATTTTTTGTTATGCATTTTTAGAATAAATTCTTCATATGTAAATAATATGGCATTTTTTGGGAATGATATAAGTCTATTAAAAATTATATGTTTTTGTTCTGAAATAATAATTGTTATACTGAATATTAATACATTCAAGAAAATATACTTTATATTAATATATCATATATATATATATATAAGTTATATATATATAATTTTTGTTAATATATTATATTACTAGACTGTATAAAATAAATAAAAATACAACGAACTATTTATAATTAAATGGTTATAAACATATTATTGGTTTGTATAAAAAGAGAGGTTTGGAAAAGTAGTGAACTACAAGAACAAAAATTATTTTTATATTATTTTAATTAATTGAGTTTTTGGCTAACCATACAATTGTTTCGAGTATAGCCAAATACCCATCATCAGTGGTCTTAGAAATAATTCTTGTATTTAATAATTTGTAAATAATTTTTGAGACTGCAAGTACCAGGAATCGAATTATAATTTCTGTTACACAAAAAACATTAAAAATAATATTTCTATTCCCCTCCTCCTTTTTTCATTTAATTAATTGCATTTTTTATAGCATTGAAAAATACATACAACTGTTTTAATTGCATAATTTTAGAGGAAAAAATTTGTATAAGTTGTTATTACCCTAAAACTATGCACTTACAAATTTTTTTTAAATTAATACATATATTTAGCAATATATTTACAAATCAGGATATATGTAGCGGAGGAGTATTTTATTTTTCCGAGTCAAAAAAAAGTTCTATGACTAGAAGTCTACAAGTCAACTGCTTTGTAGAAAAGATGCTCTTTTACAAGTAAGCCCACACTTACAATAGTTGTTCGACCGTTCATGTAACCATTTTTATTCTATGAAACCATTTATTATTGGCTCTCAAAAAGGTGTTATGAAAACCAGCATAGAGTTTTACGAAACAAGTTAATTAAAAATAGTAAAACTTAAATAGACATCAATAGATACTTTATAAGTAATAAAATGATTTTATCAGACATATAATCCTTTTCAAAAAAGTCTGTTATTAAGTCATAATATTAACTCTTTAGATATCTGTATGTCCGTATTGCAGAAAAAACTTTTAAATAATATATATCTATAATATATATCATATATATATATGAAGATATGGGGTTTAACTCCTTGAGACAAGTTGCTTATACGGTTGCACATAACTCTTTTTCTTGAAATTAAATATTTTTTCTGGAATAAAAAAATTTCTATCCGACCTTGTTAGATCAATGGTATTTGTTGAGTGTGCATAAATGACTTTAAGTCCTCGCTGTATAAACACAGTGTAGAGCTGTCAATTAAAAAAAATAATTATAAGGGTATTTTTTACGCACATATGTGAAGGTACAAATTCCTGGTGAGCCTTTCTCATGTCTTTAATCAAAGGACTTATAATCAGTGAACATGTGTTACTTTATGTGTATAATAAATAAAAAATGATTAGATATATATATAAGATATGTTGACTTTGATAGAGATACTTATCGCTTTTATAAAGATAGCTCGATAAAAAATCTCATTAATTCTTTTGTCAACTTATCTACTGTCATATTTTATTGAAACTGACACTAAGCTCAGCTTCTAAAAGAGTTCCACAACTACTATAATGTCAGCACATGAGAAAAAGTTGAATGAAATTATAAAGAGTATTTCAAGAAGATATATACCTTAATATTAAGACGATTGAATATACATTGAGAAGTTCAAACGAGATCAAAGTTTCATTGTTGTATTATATATTCCTAAAATATATTTACAACATTCAAATATATTTTATTGTTTAAAGGAATTATTTAATAAATTTGTAAAATAAAAATTTTTTAAAAATGTGTTGATATTAAATATATCCTCAAACAATGTATGAAAGTAAAATTTGAAAATTTTGTAAAATAACATTTTATTATTTCGTTTTGTATTATTTAAAATACAATTCGTGTGCTTCCGTCTTCCCCCTGAAATTTAATATTGTTGCCAACTTGAAGTTTAAAATTTTGCAACCAGCATTTTTCAATATTAAATTTTTAGCTTCACTGAGCACAAAACCAGGACGAAAAGGAGAACGATTGCTAAGGGATACGAAGTAAATACCCAAGTTGGCTTATGGCAGAGGTAAATACTTTGAAAATGACGTTGCTATCAAAGGCACTTAACGGATGGGACAACTCAATTTTAATATACATTTAAGGACATTTGAGGCTATTACGACAAATTAGTTTTCGTAACTGAAAGCAATTTTTAAGGGAACTGATTAAAGTGTATTAAATCTAAATTAGATAAGGTAAAGAAGATAAGACAGTAATTAGTAACTTATAAAAAGTATAATATATTTCAACAAATTATTATTAAATGTAATATTACTCATTTATATTCATTATGTGTTAAAAAGACGTATTTATGAAAAAATTTTTTATTAAATGATAATATTCTTTCAGATTATTTTCTTTATAATATACTATGTATATATATATTTTTTTTCTTTATAATATATAAATATATTTTTTTTTTATTATATGTACATCTATTTTTTTCTTTATATTGTTATTCTATTTTTTTCTTTATTATATGTAAGTCTATTTTTTTTTCTTTATTATATATATATATTTTTAATTTCCCCTAGTTTCAGGATGTCGAGATTTGCCAAGTAGACTTTTCTTTTTTATTTCGCTTCGGTCAATTGATTTTCAATAGAAATGCAGAGCTTGGTTGAATGATTTTCTATTATTTCGAGTCAATAGTACAAAAATGGATAGTTGCTGAATTTGTATCTTTTTTTTCATGAAACAAGAGATTTATGTATTGCTTTTCTAGAAAATTTTGCTGTTCATTAAAATGAAAAATTTTCGAGTATATTGTTTTGCCTGACTATAGAGAAGAGATAAAAAACAATGTTAAATTAAAAAAAAACAGCATACGAAAGATTTAAAAAACAGCTGGTCTTCCAACATGTGAATAAGTGTTAAATTTATAAAATAATTATTATTAAAAAATAAAATAAATAATTTTAATTGGTATAACTTGTACCATACCTTAACAATACATGGAACTCAACAAAATAAGTCCCGACTTAAACCGAATGAGACTTCTATTCGCTTTCTTTATTACGTTTCTGTCTTGATACAGATCAGAAGCTAAATACTGAATTAAGAACAGCCTACGCTGTCTGTTATTAAAATATTTTCTACCTGAGACACAATGGTCTTTACTCGAACGTCTTAGTATCATTGCTTCGGTTATAGTTAGTTATAGCGCAACATACCTATGATAGTAGTAGTACTGTTCTTCAATTGGAGCCTTGTTAATATTTTATTCTATATTATCTTTACTCCTTATAGTGGGAGCTGCTAACTGTACAAAATTAGAAAGTTCTTATAAAGAAGTATATTTGGCTTTTATATGAGATTTCATAGATTAACAAATTTTTTGATTTAGTTATGATTAGATATGGTTATGATAGTTATGGGTGTATAACACAAAGGCATATTGTGATAGCAGTGGTGTGCTCGATTGG
>NC_051847.1:182156862-182164109 GCF_002237135.1 Teleopsis dalmanni
TTTTTTTTTTTTTAATTTTATTTATTAAAAATATTTTTTATTTTATTAAAATTTATTTTAAAATTTTATTTAATAATTTACAAAATAGTTTGATTTTAATTAAACTAAATCTTCATAAATTAGGATTGATGTATTAGAATCAGTGCAGATGTATCGATGTAATTTTAAATAAAGTATGCTAATATTATGTTTCCAGCTAATAGTACATTCACACTGTCTCATTTAAGCACTTGCTTATTTATATTAATGAGGAAACGTTCAAATTATATTAAGCTCATTTATGCAGCCGATAGAACTTTTATACACTTTTATAAACTTCACTTAATAATACATCACACAAAAAAATTAAATGTAGAATTGATATGTTAAGTCTTTCATATACATTTTATGTATATAACACATAATTCAAATTTTGGACATTTTTCTTGTGGGAAATTTATTTTTATGGGTTGCATTCGACATTTTATGCCTTAAATCAATCGATTTATTTGTAATGAGCTCATTTATATGAAAGCCTGATGACCAAAACTGCTTAAAGGCGGCAGTTTATACCATGTGGAAACATGATAGAATAAATCAAGGGAAATTGCACTAAAAATGTTGAATGCAACGTTGAGAATTATGTGTCCCGATAGAGAAATTATCAAAATTTGACATATTTGACATATGCAAGAATATGTAAATAAACAAAAAACAAAAGTTTCAAACAAACAAGAGGTATATAATGTGATATAATATAGCAGAGGTATATGATGCTGATATAAAGTGATCTTTACTGGAATGAGGATAAGACTTCTATTCCGACTTTGAATTGGTTTAAGTAAAGAATATGTGTAGATACTCCTAATAATTAGAAAACCCTCAAAGAAACACATTCTGACCCTTAGTCAATTGTTAGCCTAAGAAAAATTAATACAAGCATGTATGTGAAGGATATAAACTGTTTAGTCTGACTTTAATTTAGTTTAGGTAAAGCATATTGACATTATAAAACCCTCAAGGAGATATTTTGACATTAAATTAGTTATTAACAAAAAAGAATCATTATATATATTTGAAATGTTCTGCTCTACTGAGAGCTCAAAACTTAGTTATTTTCGATTTTATTGTTCTAGAAGTCGTAATTGAAGAATTTCTTAGATAATTACGAATTGATGTGTAAATGAGAATATTCTTCTTATACAAATTGTACCTATTTAATAAAAAAAAAAACAAAAAAGTGAAGGAAAAAAAAACAAATGAATTAAGAAATAATATTTGAATATTGTGTATACTATAATTTTAAGGTGGAATGAGCCGTGAAGAGGTTATTGATACTAACGAGAGACTGAGAGCTTTACGTTTACGATTAGAGGAGTCTTATGATACCGCAAAGCAAGCATTAATAACGTTAATGAATAAATACGGAGACTCAAAAAGTCAACGCAATATATTTCAACGTTATCCGATGCTTAAATTAATGATAAAGGTAACTTCAATTTAAATATATATATATAAATTAAAAATAATTTAAATTTAAAAGTTATTAAAATATTAAATAATACTTCAATATATTATAATTTGTAATTTTTTTATAAGGATGTCATACGATTGGAAACCCAATATTGGACTCTAATTGATATACCCCGTCAGGAAAAACAAGAAACGGTGCCGTCGTATGTTATGAGGGCTTGTGCAATTATGGAAAAAACACAGAAATCTGGCGAAGGCGTTAAGACATCAGCAAAACTAGCCGAAGAAGCGGCTGAAAAACGAGAACGAATGGAACGTCTGGAACGTAAGTTTATATTGTTACTTTCTTATAGAACTTATTTTATTATATATGTTTTTTTGTTTCATTTTAAGTGCTATACAATTTTAGATATATAATAATATCAATTAGTTAAATGGTGTTACTTTATATTTATTAAAAATTTTTAATGATTGTTTTTTAACTTAAACATCAGAACATAGTTTCTGTGATGTTGACATTCATCCTAACACTACCGATCTTACCAAAATTTTTTCTTCTTATTCTATTGTAAGGGGGACAAAAGAGTGTGCACTAATGGAGGAGTAATGCGAATATATAGCCTAGCTTTCTCAACTGTCCACCTCACCTACCCGTGGTGCATCCTTTTTCTACATACGAGACTCTGGCGACCGAGTACAGGCGGTATGACCTAAAAACATATAATTGAGCGGAAATTCTCTAACTACTTAACACTAATCCTATCTCCGGGTTAGCAAATAAGGAGATCCGGCCCTCTAAGTTAGGGGTTAATCGCAAGTCCAGCAACCCTGCATCAAAAAAATTTTAACGCTACGCAACCATTAGGGAGGCCAAGGTTCATACTGGACTGTAGTGCCAAATAAGAAGAAGAAGATTCTATTTTCTTCTTGTCTTCTTTTCTGTTTTGTTATTGCAATAAAATATTTTCAAATCTTTTTATCCAAACTTTCCGTCCATAAGATTTTAGGTTGTTGGACTTGAGGTTATTTTTCATTTGTCTTTAATCGAATCTTATTTTTTTTTGTCAACTGTCAGGTTACATTTCATATCTTCTATATATGTAGTTCGATATCCAAAATTATGTTAGACCACCAATATATTAAAATGTTAGATAGACATTAGACATCAGAACCTTTTCCTAACTAAAGATGCACACTGACACATGAGGTGAAAAACAGTTTCCTTCTCATCCGCAAAGCCTCCACCTCGACAAAAGTCATGATAAAGTAGATGGTATCAGCATAAAATTGATTATTATGATTTGACTGTCTTCACACCATATCTTCAAGGTCTTGATTAGAGAGATGGGAAAACTGAGGTCACCATTTATTATGTGATATACATCCGAATATTAGTTATGATTCTATTTGGCATATTTATTTTTATTTAATTACGTCCACTTAACTCACAAGATAAATTAACAATAAAATATATTTTAGATATGACGACTGCACAAATCGAACATGAAAATACGCAACTGATAAATGATTTATATAGACTACTGAAAAAATATTTGGGTTTAAGACATTTAATACGTGTATTAAAGGTAAATAATATTTTAAAAATAATAAATAAAAAATTAATAAATATTTTAAAAAATTGTGTTTTTATTTGCAAACAAAAAGGAAGAATATGGTAGTTCTAAAATGTATCCAATCTTTCCACGTTACACCATGCTGAAGGATATGATCAAGGGCATAATGCATGATCCAGATTACATGGAAGTCTGCCATGAAATCAATAACTGACCAACGTATTAGGCTGGGTCCACAAAACAGAGGCGCACAAATTATGCTTAAAATGCTGTGGATTCTAGCAAACAAATTTATTAAAAACAAATCAAAATATACAAAAATTTGTTGTATAAGTAACATTATTAATATATAAATAAGAATAACAACAAATAGAAATTATGACGCTTTAATTAAAAACTTAGTTTCTTAAATGTGACTTTAATTTAATAGAATTAATTAACTAATTAACTTAATAGCTACAAAACATTACTTACTATATATACAATACTCGTATATAGCTAAATATATCTGCAACTATTGACAGGAGAACACTAAGAGAAACTATATCTTGAACTTCTACAAATTCTACCCACCAAAAATAATTACAAAACACTGAGCTCGAAACACGATTTTAAAATAAAAACTCTTACTTACAGATACAAAACTTCGTACTTAGCAAAAAAACGCATTTATTTTTCAAACACTTTTTACCTAAAACAAAATAAAATTAATTTAAGACAAATTGCTATTGATAAATAAATAAAATGTTAATAAATAAATAATTTATGGAAGATGTCTATATATAGTAATTACAAATTGATTTATAAGAAATAAATATTTATTATGATATAGCAAAATATTAACTTGAATAATTCAAACTTGGATAAGTTATGAATATAGATAAAGAAAAATCAAAGATAAAATATTAGTTAAATCTATTAGTTAGACAATATCGGAGAACTGTTCCCATATAATATAAATTAAAACTTAGATAAACTTAATATTTTTGGATTGTTATGGCTACCGTATGGAAGTAAAAAAATACTTCTATTATTGAGAAAAAAATTACAATCATGAATTTTATTTTATTAGCAATGATTTTAAACTATTATTAAATTGGTGTCTAGAAAATTGGAATTAATATTAATAAGTAACAGACTACTATCATATTTCCATTACAGCTAATACTACTTATGTTAATGAAATTAAAATAAGGTCGTTTCCATTGGCATAAGCTGATTTATGTTTGTGAAGCAGTTTATTTGTTTACATTTTATATAAGCTAATTTATATAAAAATTTTTTATATGGTAAATTTTACTCATTAGCGACTCTAATGAGCAAAACTGCCTAAATGATATCAGTGGAAACATGATATAAGGCGTAAGTGGTGTTAGCAATCATCGACGGTCACATATCTTTAGGGACCTCACACAAACTAACAAACACTTTAAATAAAATTCATTTATAGTTATTCTACAAAACAATTCTTTCAAGTTATATATTATATACATATGTCTATTGTATTATTACTATATATTATATATAACTGATTACCAATAATTCATATAAAAAACAGTAAACGAGAAATTATATGAAGGAGAATCTTAATTTAATATTTCAAGCAGGATTTATTTTAAGAAAGCAGAATTGCAAGCAATATTATAGATTTCTAATCTATTTTATAAATAATACAAATAATTAAATATATTTTTTTTCCAACAATATATTAAAAACTGCAAATGAGTTTTAAATATATATACTTCCACAAGTGGTTTTTAGTTAACCAAAAAAATTAAATTTAAAGACTTCCCGAATGACCTTCCCGAAGTCTACAATAATGAATTTTTACTCAAATTAAATTTTAATTTTTTTTAACATAATTAAATTAAAAAGAATATATTCTAATATGCCTTGTTTAATAATGGAATATATTGAGGAAATCCATGATGGGGCCAACATGGATCTGAGTCAAAATGCCAACATTTCGACTTTCATTTATTATTATTATTGTTATTGATATAAGATGGGACACTACGACCGTCGGATGAATTTCTTCCCCTTTCAGGGTTTAGAGTAAGTCTCTAAGCCCTGTTGCTTCGATAAAAATTGGTGTGAAACCTACTTTACAGAGTTTTTTTGCCTCTTCCGTAAGAGTATACATACCCAAAAGTCTGTTCCATATGTGCATTAGCACAGTAAAAGTAATTTTTATTTAATAATATAAAAATTTTGAAAAAATAATATAAAAAAATAATATTTTGCTCAGAAAAAAGATTCAATAGGTAGCCAAATATAATCCAAGGACTTTAATTTTTTAATAAAAAGTAATATACTACATATAAATGAAATGAGTACTTAACGCATATATGATATAACAAATCAATATATTAAAACGAAAATATTTAGATAAATTTTTATAAAATGCTTATATGAAAATACATAAAATGGATATACTTATAAGAACATTTTATATATTTCTAATGCAAAAAAAGTTAGAATACAAAAAAAAATTATAAAATTATTTTTATTTTAAATATTATAATTATGTTTAAGACCTCTTTTTACTTAATTTGTGTATTTTATAAACATATAAAATAATGTATATATATATACATAATTATATATATGAATATATATATGAATATATCTATGCATATATATAAGTAGTTTTATGTATATGTATAAATATATATGAATATATATAGATAGTTATTTATATTTATAGATATATGTCGATATATATAGACAGATATTTGTATATAGACATATAAATATATACATATCACAAGCTATCAGTCATATATAAATATAATAAAATATAATATTTTTGTTTTAAATTATATAAAAAAATTTATTTAAAAAATTATAAAAATAACAAAAAATAAAAATAAATTGATAAATAAAAAATCAAAATAAAATAATTTTTTTGTTACTTTAAAAGTAACACAAAAGAACAAATTATTATTAAAGGAAATTAAAATATTTGCAAATTTTATAAAAATTATAAAATCTAAGTAGAAAAATTGTAAACAAAAAACAAAAAAAATTATAATATAGTACAATGTTAAATTACAAAAAAAAAAAAATATTATATATATAATCAATATTAATAATTCTAATATTATGAAATGCTTCTCTTTGAAAATATATGTTTAGGTATGTTGTAGGATTTAAATAAAACTATAAAAATATTTACTAAATTCAACTAAACATATGAGGATTAGAAATATAAATTTTATATATTAAAAGTATATTAAAACAATTAAAACTATGCAAAAAAATAAATAACTAAAAACAATTGGAATAGACATATACGCTTAAAATGAAATATTATGTAAATTTTTATATTGCTGTGTTATATATAAGCAAATTTAATCAAATTAAAATGAGGAAATCTAAATTAAAAATTATTGAAAAGCTTTTTATATATGTAAAAAATATGTGGGCTCATTGGTTTAGAAAATTACATGAAAAAATATATATAGTATGAAATATACATAAAATATCCTTTAACAAAATATATCGTAAAAATAGTAAATGAAAATGCATATGATGGAAATCATAAAAATAATAACACTATATAATAATTGCATTTGTAACTATATACTATATTTGTGAAGTAAATACTATTAACTGCAAAATGCAATTAAAAATCGGACAACACTGAAAATAATTTTCACATACCCACCGGAGAAAATTAAACAGGATTACACAAAAAAAAATTACACAAGGGTATATACTATATCACAAATTATTTACATGACAGAGTTCACAATATTGTATCCATATATTTTGCAGAACTTAATAGAGATTAAATTTTGAATTTACTAACAAGCAAAATAATATAAACAAATTAAAAAAATTATTTAAGAAAACCATAAAAAATTCGAAATAAAAAAGTCTTGATAACAAAATTAATTATTAAAAATAAATTAAGTAGAATGTAAATTAATATACGATAACTAAATGAACAAATTAATTAAATTTTGAAATAACAATTAATTTAATAAAAATAAAATCTAAATTTTATTTTTTGTATGAAATAAATTCAATTGACTAAAAATTAATTTATATAAGTAAATAATAAAAATAAAAGAATAATAAAAATAAAAATTAAATTAAATAATATAATACTTAATATATTATAAGAAGAAGAAAGAGGAAATTAATTAAATTATAAAATAATTATTAATTTAATAAAAGTAAAAAAAGAAACATTTTGAATAAAAGAAATTAATT
>NC_051847.1:182164209-182198366 GCF_002237135.1 Teleopsis dalmanni
TTTAATTGATATTTAAAATCGACAATCTCTTCCATATCGTTTTTGTTGTGTCTCTGATTGAGAAATCATTGCATATATGTTATTTATTTAAAGAATATTTTATATTTCCCAATATATGTTATGTATGTGCATTTCAAATTTTAATGACTTTCATTTTCATTCACACAAAGTAATAAAATTTTAATCATGTATCTTGAAAAAGCAGTAAATGACGAATTACTAATTTCGTAGATAATATCGAAATGTATAGATAATGTTTTCCTATTCATTTTGTTATATCGTTAGATCGTGTAGAGATTGAACGTAAAAAAAATTTCAATTTTGTATATTTTAATCAAGATTTTAAGTAACATTAATAAATAAGACTACACTATTGATAAAAACTTTAACAATTTTATAATTAAAAGTAGAAAAAATTTTAGGATTGTTGTATCCAAAGGTGTTGAGATATGGAAGATCTTAAAATAGCAAGGTGTGGAAGATGAAAAATGTAATTGGAAAAATTTATTTTTAATTGTACTTGTGCTTATTAACTTATATGCACTTAAATTCTTATGGATATAATTATATGCGTTTAAGTTTTTATCAAATAATTATGTTTAATTAATATATGCTTAATTTCATATCAAAACGAAGCACTAATGCTTAAGCACTTAAAATAAAACACAGCAAATATTTAAAACTGTTAATATATTTATATAAAGATTTCTGAGGTTTGTTTTAAAGGGGATTTGAAAAATTTCTATCAAATATTAGGAGGGGGAAAAATATGATTATTAAATCTTTTGGAGTTGATAAATTTTTTTTTCTATTATTTTTTTAAATTTAAAAAACTTATTTTGAAAGAATATATTTACAAAATCAAAATATGATACTCTTAGTTGAGGAATCTTTTTATGTGTTATTATCAATTCCGGCTTATTAAGACTTAATAATTATTTAAAATTTATTTTATTTGTTATTTAATATTTTTTATTTATTATTTTCTTCAATTTTTTTTCTGTTTTTTTTTTGTTTTGTAATTTTTTTTTTAATTTAATCTTCAATTCTTTTTTTCAATTTTTTTATTTTAATTTTCTTATTTTAATTTTTTTTTGTAATTTCTTTTCATTGTTTTGAATTTTATTTTTTTGATATTTTAATTTTCTTTTTTTTTGTTTTTATATTTTTTTTTGTTTTTATTTTGTCTTTTTTCCTTTTTATTTAAATGTTTTTGTATTCTTTCATTGATGGCTATTATATAAAGGTAGGTCATTTGAACTTTGCCAAGGCTACTTAGATAATTAATTTATTATTGATTATGATTATAATGTGATAAATTCAGACATATATAAATAAGACCGCACTTTAACCTATTTTTACTTTTTTTCCTTCAAAATTAAAATGATAAAATATTTTATTGTGGTATTAGTGTAAAAAAAAGTACGGCTAATAAAGCTTATATATAAGTATTGAACGCCGATAAGTGAATATATGATAAGCTGATAACAGCAGTCGACATTAAAATTTAAATACTTTAGAAGTGCTTGATTCAATACACTAAAATTCGACTACATAACTAGATATGTATTTAGTTTAAATAAATTAAAGAATCACATTTGTCAATCTTAAATGTTTTCTAGCTTAAAATATTTCAATCATTTTTGTACAGTATAAACTATCCTTTTTTTTTCTTTTATCTAATTTATAACTTTTAATGACATTCATTAGAAAAAGCATATATAATGATGTATTGTATTTCTGTATACAAATGTATACGAGTAATTATGCTATATTATTTTAGTATATCAAATTTTGTTAAACATTTTTGTTTTTAGCGCAGACTGCGTGTATCTTGCCAAGTCTGGTCTCCAGAGTTTTATTATTTATGTTAATTTTTTTTAAATTAAATTTTGTACTCTGCGCTCAAAATACTTTAAATCTAATTAATATTTTTGGTTTATGGCTAGCGTTGTTGTACTTGTATTTATGTTGAATTTTTTTATATATAATTTTCACAAATATATATTTTTTTCATTTCTAAGAATTTTGTCAGTGATAAAATTGGCGCGATAATTTTATATGAGTACTTGCTTTTGCAGGCTGTGCATTGTTGTCACTTTATTCTCATTAAAAATTGTTTAATTATTATTGCGTTTAAAATTTTAAAAATTTAAAAAAAAAAAACATTTTTTCATATATTATAGCATATAAAATTATATGTAGAATATATTATATACAATAGAATTCAGATTTTTTAATAAGCATCTAACTCGCTTATTATGTGATGTGTTAATATAGATTATCAAAATGTTACTTCAGTATTTAGTCTTTGACTTTTTATTGCCAAAAGTATTTGTCTTAATATTTCAGATATATTGTATATGATAACACGGAAATTAAATCACAGGTAGCTTTGTTAAACCATATTCTTAATAATATATAATTAATAATTAATTATTATGTGAATAGAGAAGATAATGTAAAAGAATATCAACCATGTTTGTTTGCAGATGGTCAATACCCTGTGGTCCAAATTGTCTTTGATTATATTGTGTTGAAGTCTACTGGAACACAGTGTCCTCATTGCCTTGCAAGAGATAATACAGTAGTGTTACGAAACTAATGAAATTTCAAAAAATAACAGTTAGACTATTAAAGAGTTGTGGTGATATGATATGACTTGAGGCTTTTGAGTTCGAAGAGTACCTAATGGTCCGAATTGTCAGTGATGATATTGTCTTCAAGATTACCCAAGTATATTGTCTCCATCACTAGTCTGTTGCAAGACTTACAACAATATTACATTTTTATTATATAAGTTTGTGGTCAAATGGTAGCATTGAGGTTTATATATTTCAAGAATATACTTGGTGCCACAAATTGTCTTTGATGACATACAACAAAACTATATTATAGTGTATACAAAATAATTAACAATATTTTAGTCAAAAATAACAAAAATAAAACAGCAAAGAGTAGTTCTTCTAAGAACATGAACGTTACAGATATTGATGCATCCAGTTTCTAAGAAATTAACGCAAAGTATTATTGGAGACATTTTATTCATTTATTCGAATTCGTCATTGGAGACTACCATATCTTTGAACCAATCGGATTTTTCAAGTATGTTTTTAAGTATTAAAAATTTCTTTGATGACATTTTAAGCCGTTCACAACTAAAATAAATTAGTACATCCGCACAAACGACATGCTAAGAGATCTTAGAATAAAAACGATCAAAAAATACGTAAGGGACAGAGCCCTGAAGTTATATGCGAAAATTGACAGGCTATCTTATTTACCACTATCTAATCTTAGAGTAATCCCTCCCGCACGGGGAGGTACACAGATCTTAGATCAATCACTGAATAATCGTGAAACTTATAGGCAATACATAAATTAGTCAATAAGATGGGTGGGACCCTGTAGTACCCCCAGCTATAAAAGAGTAAAAGTGCCCAGTTGTGCTGACTCGAAAAAAGGATCAACATCAACTAAAATAAATATGAGTTAAATTTTATCCCTTTATCATGATAAATTAAAGAAAAAATGTCTTAAGTTTGTTAATGATGTTTTTTACTAAACTATTTGGGATAAATCAGCTAATATTATTACTGCTGCCTTGTCTAAACCAATGATTTAAAGAATGATTGATAGACAGTAGCATTACACTTAATCCCAAACCACTTCAATATATTTTTAGTCGAAATATCAATTAATGTATCTTCAATATTTTGTATTTTTTGTGTCTATCACTTTTAAATATTCTACAGTTCAGTTGTTTTTTGTTTACATCAAAGTAAGTCTTTTCAAAGCAACTCAACTTGGAACCTGATTTTTTTTTTCACAGGGTTAACGTGGTCATGAATGTGGTTCCCCCACTACGGTTGAGTTGACCTCCGCGGCTATTCCCCTTGAAAGCTTATTTAAATCGAGATAAACTATTTATTTTAAAAATTTATCATAATAAACTATGCAGTGAAGACGTGCAGTAAATCGTTATAAATTACTGATCTCTGTAAATGTAGGGTTTCTAATGTTTTAGATGATATTATAATAACATTTCATTGTTATAATATCAAATCTTTAACATGATAACAGTTTTACGTATCCGATTTTTATTTCCAATTTTTAGCTTATTAAAATATTTAGTATTTAATATATTATGTTATAAATAACTCGTTTTTTCGAGTTTCGAAATAGTAGTACTACATTTACTTCTAATAGGTTTTTAATTTCAAACATAAAATGAAAATTTTCTAAAATGTCTGTATTGAAATTGCATATGATGTATCTATCAATTTCTCTTTCATTTACATGAAGTAGAAAATTTTCTTGGAATCCGGCATATGTCTTGCGTGGAATTCACGCTTTTGCCTCTTATTTTCTTCTGAAATTTATTATAAGTTTTTCGGTGTCGTATTCGCGTTTGCAGCAGTGCATTTTATATGAACTTTGCTAATTTATGCAATAACGCGCCGCAGTAGAACGTTGCAAATTCATTGGTTGCGTCTGAGACTTCCTCAATTACATACCACAATCTTGCAAGCTGTCGGTTGAGGTATATCGCAAGCTATACCCACAATAAAAATGTTAGTACAAAGATATCCATTGCCATTTCAAAAATAAATTAATTTTATTATTTAAAAAAAAAAAACAGATTTTGAAATGACGTAGTTAAATAATATTATTTTTAATTAATTTATTTTGGTTTACCGCAAATATTTTTACCGCTTGTAAATTGTCACATAAATATTTAAAATTAAAAATTTATTTTATTTAAATTTTTCTTAAATAATTTTTTTTTTTTTTATTTAATTCATGCATTAATTAATTTAATTTATTATTTTTATTTTTATTTTATATTGAAAAGAAATTCTTAGTTTCTTGTTGGTTTTTGTGATGGCGTCGTTGCCGTCGTTGCCGTTTGGCCATTGAACTTGTGCCAAGTGTCATCGTTTACTGGTAAGAGTTTTGTCGGTCTGAGATTTCTGCGTTGACAAACTAATAAAAATTCAATTTTATGAAAAAAGAAAACTATTTGCTAAAATTAGTTGGCTTCGCAGTCCGAAGGTAGACTCCAGGGGAAAATTTGAAAAGATTTTATGCTACAACATAAAACAAAATTAAATTGATTTATTTAGTACCATTTTTATTTAATTAACAATATGTGGCTCATGGTTAAAAATTATTTCGATTAAAATAAAAATAATTTTCTTTTTCCAAAATATTTTGCAAATTTCTGACACTTGTCTTATATGTTGAATATATATTTCCATCTGGTTCTCAATAGAACATACAGATAACTCCAGTAGTAGTCTAAAAATACATACCATTAGCTATATACATTAACTTATCATTCGAATTTTACTCCGAATAAATAAATACTGAAGATTTTAATAAGAACTTTGTTCTATAAATGAGTATTCTAGAAAAATTTATTTATTTCTAAAGCACAAAGGTCATCACAAATATCATTTATTTTCCATCCATTTAATACGGATTGACCATAATAGTCAACTAATGGATAACAGCATACTTCAGCGGATGATTGTGCAGAAATCAGTTGGTTCCAGAGCAAAGATACTCTTATAAATTAATATTTAAGGAAAATTTATTGATCGCTACAGCGCAAAGGTAACAAATTTAACGATAAGTTAGAGCAATTGTCACATACTGAAAATATCATCTGTTTTGTATCCGTTTAAGACGGATGGAACATGTTATCCAAGCGATAAATGACAGCATACTTAAACAGATGTTTAAACAAAGATCAGATGGTTCCATAGCAAAGCTACTCTTATAAGTTAATATATAAGAAAAATTTATTAATGTCTAAAAATCGATAATGAGTCTTTTAAATTTCATTATACAACTATCCCACTATAACATTTTCATCCGTTTTGTATTTGTTTGAAATGGATTAATTACAATACTCACATGATAGATGACATTGTAACATACTTAAACGCTTCTTTAAAGAAAAATCAAATGCCTCCAGAACAAGAATATGGTCTTGAAATTTATAGCCCTAATGCAAAAAGATCATTGTAGCTGAAATTACCAATAAAATCTAACTAAAATCACAAAATTAAGACTATTAACCATGTATATTAGCGAAACACTGCGAGAAAGTTTTGACTCACATTGGGTTATAAAGTTAAAAATAATAATCAATTATTGAATAACCCTTATTGGCAGATTTCCTTATCTTATATCTTATTATCTGCTATATTTTAATATCACTACTCCTTATGTGTTTATGGGTAACAAGTAGCTGTGTAATATGTTGCTGTATCGTGACACTAATTGGTCAAGTACAATTCTAGATGCACGAGGAATTCATTCACAGAGATAAGAAGTAGAGGTAGCTTAAAAACTTTGTTATTTGACTTCATTCAAGGATTTCATCAATATGAAAGGCAGAAAATCCTATCCTATAGCCGCTGATAGTATCTTCGTTGTAGAAGGGGTGAATGTATTTGTAATACGAAGAAAGGGATGCAACAAGGAAGGAGGGTTCTATTCATTGTGGTCACATTTGAATGTCTATCTGTCTGATAGGAATGGGGAAATTGTTTTTACAATAGTTGGTTGTTTCTTGATAAGGAGCATTTTAATTCCGAATAAAGGTTGTTTAAATACACTATAAAGGATAGTTAAAGGTTAAGATGCGAAAACTTAAGTTTTGGTTCCGCCAGCAGGCTGCTGGATCTACGACCTATTTTCAGAGACGATCAAGTGCAGTTCATCTCTATAAACAAATTCATAAAAATAGTTATATATTCAATTCGACAATTGTTTTTTTATTTATATTAAATATAGTCGGCAGTTTTGTTGTCATATTGCAAGTAACTTCAATAATTTATGAAATATTAACAGATTGTGTAGTCATTGTTTGGTGGATACAGAGTTAAGGAGGTTTGCACAGTTGTATTTCGCAATATTCCTTTATTTTTGTGAATTATTTTACCTGTTATGAAAAGTAGTAGGTTTTATTTTTTTATGATAACTAAGCCAATAACAATTAAAGCTATGTACTTGAGTTTTTAAATGAAAAGTAAAAAGTAAGCGAAAAACCTATTTTTTTGATGTTCCCATATTGGTTGTTTTTGTTATGCTCAACACTGTATATTTCAGTCCATTATAAATTTATGCAATATACACCTATAACACTATATATAACAACTGCAATGGAAAACTAAAATAGTTTGAACTCTACTCTGTAAAATCATTTTGTTGATATGTAAATATCGTAATCTTCTTGGAATGCCGAGCAGCAATCAAATGTCTGATAGATCCTGTAGCTACAATCAACAATCCGATAAAGCCGGGAATCTCTTAACACTGGGATTCTCTCGAGCAACTGCAGGGAAGGCGAGCTTACCATGGTAGCTTGTGGTTTACTTCTCAAATCAAACAAAAGTATCTCATAAGATTCATTTATCTGATACTCATAACTCATACTATATTTATACTCTAAAAAATTGAGTGTTCTCTTTCTTATTTTTAGTAATCAATTCTTTTAAAGACGGTTTTCTTAGAAATACAGATTATATTTTAATATTAAAGTACAGTACAGCTTAAATTTATAGTCATACATCAACGTCATTGCTATTAAATTTATTACTATTTCCTAATAACATTATAATTAAATAAAAATATTTAATTATAGTTCAGTAGTCAATGCATAGAAGCCGATAACGATTGCAGTTCATGTCAGTTGGGAATTTTTTTCTTACAGTCTATATGAAGCAATTCTGTGCCAATCTCGACTTTGTCGATTATATGCATTAAACTAATATATTTGTTACTAATTACAAATTTACATTATTCATTATAAAAATTACAAATTTAAATCAACATTTTTTATTTTTTATTTATTTATTTATTATTATTTTTTTTTTTTTTTTTTTTGATAAAGAAAATTTGCGCGTGTTTTAAACACAAATGTTCACATTGAAATATTGAAACACTGAGATACTCGTACAATATTGACAGTACTCGATAGTAGTTTTCCGCAGTGATAATCCAAATATTTACACAGCAGAGTAGGAATACGAGTACGAAAATATCTTCATTGTAAAATGTGTTAATACACAAAAAATACACAAAAACTGTTTCCCTTCCTACCATTGAGAAGTGGCAATAAGTATTTCAAATATTTATGAGCATTTATTAAAAAAAAAAAAAAAAAAAAAAAAAAAACGACAAAAAGTGCAAACTGCAAACTGCAGTTGTTTGGTGTTAAGGTCGGTGTTGGGCCCTGCTGCTCGCTGCAGTTTCAGACAAGGAGGTGTGCGAAAAATTCAATTAAGTTATAAAACAATCATAATAAAATGCGGGGAGCATAAAATCGAACTCATAAAATTTACTTTTATAAAGCATAAAGTCATAAAACGAACTGACGTACTGACTAAACTGAACTGAACTGAACGTGGCCAAACCAAGTTAAAATATCTCAAGAATTGTGGCAAACTCCAAACCAAACTGCAAACTGCAAATGAAAAGGAAAAATAATTTTTTTTTTAATTTTTTTTTTTATGGCGCAATTTGTGCGAACAACTTTTGCACGATCATTGCAAGCAACTAGTAACTCATAAGTAATAATTTCTGAGAATTATTTGTAATCGCAAATAGATACGTAGTAGAATAAATTACACATTAAGAGTTTTTATTAATGAACAAAAAATGTAGAAATTAAAATAAAATAAAAATTGAATAGAAAAAAAAATTACCGAAACATATTGCTTGGTCATATGTAAAAATAGTAGTAGTAAGTAGTAGTAACTTGCAAAGTAATAGTACGAGTGCAACAACAACGAGTGCGACTACGAGTAGTTGTTGCTTAGCAATTAAAGCAACTAACTAACTACCTAAATACTAGTATAATTTTATTTTAGATGGTGAAACGAGTATGAAAATTAAGTTAGTATTTAAATATTATCTCAATAAATTATCTCAAACTGCGCACGGTCAGACGAAAGTGGCGAGTGCACTTGCAAGTGCAACGTGCAGTTGTATAGGAGGCGCGTCACACAAGTGCGATGTTGCAATTTATTTCCGCATTGCGGTCAATTGCGTTTGAGCTTTTTGCGAATTACTTGATCTGATCTGATCGTTCGTTATGATGTATTTGTTGATGACAGGCCCCCTTCGCTCTCTACGCCCATACGAGTATGAGTACCACATGCAATTTGCTGCGCCATACCTACTACAGACAGACACGAAGGTTAGGCACAGACACAGACACTTTGCAAATTGAAATATTGCACTTTGCATTCCAATTTTAAGAGTGCATTTTACAGTTAATAATTTGCATTAAAATTAATCGCATTTAACTTTAAAAATATGCAAAAATGTTGAATTAATATTAAACATTTTTTTTTTTTTTTTATTACTATTATTATTATTATTGCTGCCGATTTGGTGTTTTGTGCCTGTTATTTTTTTTCCATTTTCTATACAAAATTAGAATAATTGAATGTATAAACAGCTGCAAGGTTAAGTTGTATTGCAGTTTGCATGGAAAATCATGCGAGCTGTACTACTAGTAAAAGTAGCGGCGAGTAGCGAGTAGTGAGTACGACGAAATCTGTACTAAGTACTAATGCCTATACTATGTATGTAGATTTACATTAATTTTACTATATATATAGAGGAGATAATTTTTTTTTAATATGTAAATATACTTTTAATTTGTATTTAATAGTTTATATGAAAATAAAATTGATTGTGTCTTTAATTGTAGTAAAGTATTTACACACTAACTTACAAAAAAAAAATAGTTCCCATATATTATATATTTTTCTTTTATTTATTATAAATTTATTTTATTTTCTTTATATTGAGACTTATTAATAATATTTATTCGAAAATGATTATAATTTTGTTGCATTAAATGCGCCTTAGTTTTAAGTTTATTAGAACTTTTATTTAATATATTAGCGAGAATTACTCGTTTCTCTTGGTATGTGTGTCAGCGCGTGTTTTGGCGCCTTCAAACAATTTATTCGAGTACTTAAATGCAAAAAATGAACACAATGCTTTGATTTTATTGTGCTTTTAATGCAATTTAACTTGTTAACATTTCTCTTATATACTAAAATTAAACAAAAAAAAAACAAAAAAAAAAGCAGAAAAAAAAATACATATACATTTAAAACGTAGTAATTTAAAACACGTTTGTGTATAAAATTAAATATATATTTAAATAAAATTTAATGGTGGCTTAAATACCTAATTGGCCTTCAAAGATTTAATAAGATTTATATTAAAGTAAAAATAAATTTTTTAAAAAAATAAATAAATATATTTAGCATTTATCTTCTTATTACAGAACTAAAATTAGAATTTATTTAAATATTTTTAATTTATTTTTGATGAATTTATTTCTTCAGTTGCAAATTTTTTTATAATTTTATTATAAAGAAAGAATTTATATATTTATGCGCAGTAAAAACTGCATTATGCGGAAAATTAAAAAGAAAAATGGGTTACCAAAATGCGTCCTTAGGAGCTTCATTGGTAAAATAACTAGTTATGTTATAGACAGAATATTATTAAAATTTATAGTATTAAAATGGTTATGAAATGGTCTTTCGTTTTTTTTTGGTGCTGTTAACTGGCATTTTACTTTTTTTTTTATTTTATTATATAGATTTGAAGTTATTGAGCGCTGATTGTGATGCACAACACAGATTGAAATAAATTTAATTCACTATAACAACTTATATATAGTGCGATATTTTCAACGTATGACTTAATTATCTTAGTAAATGATGATGAGTGCTTAAGGTATATATACAGTGAGAAACTAAATTAGCTTTATATGTGTAGTTGAATCAACTTTTGTGAATGAAGTTTTAAATACACACAGTTAGAATCTAAATTAAACTCTGATGCACAATTATATAGTGCAACTAAATTTTATAAATAACCTAAAAACTTAATAGGAAATTACCGAATACTCACTACCAGCGGTTTAAATCCTATTGATACAATATAAATCAAGGACATAACAGTTATTGTTAAAAAATTAATAATTCTTATTATTCTCAAAAAAATAATAATTTAGTTTGCTTTATATTATCTTTTTCAGAAATAATTATTATTAAATGCATTTAACTTTTCAGCATACAAATAACTCATGCACTTTGCTTTTTATTTGAAAATCCACAAATAACTGTTAGTTTTGCCTTAAAAATATAAAACCCATGAATAACTTTTATTTTTGAAAACAAAATATTGCTCACATGGAAATATAGTCCTAATGTAATACTAGGACTCCAATGTTTCACTACAATTCTTTTCTTAAGAAAGGAATACAATATATCTGTTAAATGTTTTAGATACCGCAATCTTAACGGGTAGATCAAAGATTGATTGTAATGTTGAAGTAGGGATATGATGGAAGGGACTAAAAGACAAAAAGTAGGTTCTAGTAGGATTATTAGCGCAGACTTTACATACAAAAATAAACTCATTGTTTTATCTTAGAGCTAGGCTATAACACTGGCTTTAAATTTAACCAAAACAGGTTCCACCTAATGGTAAGAAATACTGAAATAAAACAACTGGAATATTGTAAAGTTTTTCTCTGCCGCTGGCATTTTTTTAAGCAATGCTACAAAATTGCTGGGATGATCATCTGTTTTGCTGCATAGTGAATAGAAATTGTAATCTTTATATACTTGGTGATGGGGTTAGTAGAAATATTTTTATAAATATCAAAGTTTCTGACATATAATGAAATTATGCATATTTTTCTTAGAATGAAATTTTTCACTACTAATTTAAAAGAGCTGATAAAATTAAATACACTTAAAAAGCGTGTTTCAGATACGCTTTATATATACTCACCATTGAGTAACAGACTCACCCTGTTATTACTTGCTTCTGGTTTTTTGGAGAGCAAAGGACCAAAATAGAAAGTCCTCATAATATCCATTGTCACAACTATAAATAGTCAGATAAAATGGAAACTAATTTCTATTTTTTTTATTCATACTTTACTTATTGGAAACAGATATCCTTAATCTGCAGCATCTAGCGTAAAAGCTACTATTAATTTCTTGCTCAAATTTTTAAACTGTATGGATAAAAATACCTTCTTACGAATTAAATTTTTAAAGGTTATGGTAAATGGTATATGTACCAGAGGAAAATTTATTTTCTGCCTGACACCAATCAGGTGGAACTTAATACATTAAACAACGTTGTATAGAATGGAAAGATACTTTAGCAATGCAAAAAGATTTATTAAATAAACACTATTTATTCGACTAAATACTGTGAATTATGTATATATATGTTAAAAGCAGATTACACTGAAAAAATAATACTATATATGAATTTTAATAAGCTGCTTGACAGCATACTTTATTTTACTCTGTAACAGTAGCCACAGTTATCTCTGACATAATTTAATTATCACTTATTTATTGTAGGATACTTTCTAATATAGGATTGTTTCTAAAAACGAAAAACTGAACGATGGAGGTGAACATTTTTTTTTTACTCGTCATATGTTAAATATTAATTTAATAATTGAATTATACTATTATTATAGCAATATATTATAAGATAATATAAGAAATAATAGATAAAAAATAATAGATAAAAAATAATAGATAAAAATAGATAAACTCTAAATGATGTTTTTGGTTTATCAAGATTATACATATATGGTATGTGAGTAATTGACTCTGCTCAAAAAGTATTCGGAATTTTAATCTGATTGTGATCCTTGGTAATTATATTGGTTTTTACTTGAATTTTATCTCGGAAGGCCATATATAACATAACGAATACTATTTAAACATTTGGAAGTGCTCGGTAAAAAAAATTTGTCTCATATGTGCAAATTTGGAAAGACGAATTCACTAATGTTACAAGATAATGATCGCAACTTGTGGCGATAGTAATGACCAATTTTAATTGAAGCTTTGTGTTCAGCGTTTTGAGTTTGTAGATGCAGTAAAGGAAATTCGTTGAATTAGTTGAAAACTTTCCTAAAATCTATGCAAAAAAAAAATTTTCAAATGAAAATTATCTACTGTATGTATTGTAGAATTACAAGTAGTTTCCAGATTTATTAATTATTTAATATGATATAAATAATATTTTTTAAAGAATATTAATTATTGCGTATAGCTTAGAATCGAAGTAGTTTTTAGATAAATTAATAAATTTAAATTTTATTTAATTTATTATTGTTATCGTTATTATTAATATTATTTTTATTAATATTATTATTAACATTATTATTAATATTATTATTATTAATGTTATTATTACTAATATTATTATTATTAATATTATTATTATTAATGTTATTATTATTAATGTTATTATTATTAATATTATTATTATTAATTTTAATATTATTATTAATTTTATTTTTATTATTATTATTTAAATTTAAAAATAAATTAAAATAAATTATTAATAAATAAATATATTTTCTTAAATAAGAAAATTAAAAAATTAGTTTCCAGACAAAGTAAATATAACTTTTATATTATATTAAAAGTATAATATGAAGTAAATATCCAGACAAAATATATTTAAAAATTTAAGAGTACTCAACTGGTTAAAAAACCGTAGTTTAATATATTAATGGTAAAAATTCTATAAATGGATAATGCTGTTAGACACCCTCATTTGGGGTGAAGTTTTTTTTAATTTTTTGTTATACTTTTAATTTTATATTTATTGCTATTCCTAAAATTGATTTTTCCTGATGACGCAGTTAATTTTTTGCACTCATAGTTTGCAATATATCCTACTATTAATTTATATTAAAATTGTATTATATTGTAAATAATATTTTTTCTATTTGTAGTTTCAGCTCATAGCAATATTTCTTTTTTGCCAATAATTCAACAAAATACAATGTATGTAATATATTTTTCGAAACTCGCCCCTTCTTTTGTTGCCAAAATATGAATGAACTGAACAGTTGTTCAATAACCAATTTGGGTTAACAAACTACATCCGAAAACCATTCACACCATTCAATACAAAATTTATGAGCTTTGAATGACAGTAAAATGACCATTAAGTTCCATTTATTTCCTGCCGCCCGCCCCAATCATTAAAGCTGCAATATAACTGAGCCATTAAAGAGTGATGACGGACGGGGTTAATAATTTAAGAGAATTTGCAAACAATTAATTGTCAGCAGTAACTAAATAAACATATTTATTAATATATAAAATAAATTAAAAAAAAACCTGTAAAATAAAATTGTTAAGTCTCTGTTTGACCTAAAATCCAAGTTTATGTGAATAGTGCTACTTAGACATAATATTTAACACCGTTTAGTTTTTTTTTATATTTTAAGTTTTAAGATATTTTTATTAGCGGCATCCATAAATATTTCTCTTAAGTTTCTTAACCCTAGAAATGCAACAAATTTTAAACACGTTCGCGTGTACTAAATTACAACGAATCTTAAGTGAAACTGAAGTTAATCTTTTTATGATCTACCGTGCAGTCTCTGAATGTCTTTATTCTTTTGAAGTGAACATGAACTGTTATTAATTTTTATATTCCAATTTATAAAAATGTATGTAGACCACGCCTCAACGATCAGAGTTTTTATGCCTTTAAAGTCATAAATTTATTTAGTTTAGGTTTGCAAAAAAATCTTGTTTTATTTTAAGTAAATTATTTTACTACCAAACAGAAACTTCCACAACTCCTGACAACCACACTAACATATCTATGGTAGATGTTTACACTTGCAAGTTATGTGTGGATAAGAAGGTTTGACCAAATTTGTATGTCTTTCTCTGGCCAAGAGTTGCCACTTCACGCTCAAATTTATGTAGTTCCGATTGTAAATTTAAGTACTTTTTAAGTTGTTGAAGGGTCCATAAAAATGTTTTCTTCGCACTTAAATGCCAGTTTGTGCTATTTGGCTTATGAATGTACCATGATCCAAACAGTGTTTATCTGTTCTTGGTTTCGGGTTTGGGTTTGCGTTTGGGTTTGGGTTGGGGTTTAGAGTTTTTGTTGTGTATTTATGCCATATTAACTTGTTTCCCACTTTTTTTCGCCATAAATATTTTTGTTGGTTTTCTGTTTAGTGCTGGTCAGTTAGGTCTTCCCAAGTGGATTTTTATTTTATTTTATTACGGATTTTGTTTGGTGTTTGAATTTTTCTTTTTTTAATGCCATAAAGCATGTTTCTTTATATGAAATAATTTATCAATAAATTTTTATATATTTTATATCATTTCACATCATTTTTATCTTTATTTATATTTGAAAAGCTGGTTCAGTTAGAATTTTTGACAGAAACTAGTTTTTATTAATTTTATTTATGCCATTTTTATTTTTATTATTATTTTTTGTTCAATTTTATTGCATAATCTTGAGATTTATATTTAAGCACATCAAGATGAATTATTAAATGGGGAGAAAACAATAAAAATAAAATTAAATACAAAAAAAAAAGAATTAAATAAAAATAGTAGCACAAATGCTGATGGCATGATTAGATATAATTTTTATTGCCAAAAAAGTTCAAATTTTATTACTTTTTTTAAAAATTTAGTGTCTTTAATAATTCAAAAAATTAATAAAAAAAAAATTAAATAAAAGTTGATAAATAAATTAAATTTATAAAATTAACAAAAAATCTAATATACTAAAATAGAATTAATAAAAAAATGTATTCATTATTTATATGTATATGAACAAAACTAAAAACTTTATAAAAAAATTAATAAAGAAAAATATATAATTAAAAAAGCTATAATAAATAAACCAAAAAATACAAGACATAAAAAACTTTAAGTACAAAAAAAAAAAAATCTTAAAAACAAATTGCAAAAAAGTAATTAAATCATAAAGTACCGATGAAAAAAAATTAAAATAAAAAATTTATAATTATCATAATTAAATTTTAAATGTGTAATAATTAAAGATTTTAAGTCGTAATTTTGAAACTCGATATATAAATCAAAATGAATTTCTATTTAAAATATTAATACTATATTAGAATAATCTTTTATTTTTTAATATTTTTTGATATTAATTAATGTATATATTAATATATATATTTCTGAAATAGGAATATTGCTTATTGTT
Source organism: Teleopsis dalmanni (assembly GCF_002237135.1). Classification (NCBI taxonomy): domain Eukaryota; kingdom Metazoa; phylum Arthropoda; class Insecta; order Diptera; family Diopsidae; genus Teleopsis; species Teleopsis dalmanni. Next base: position 182,180,293 of record NC_051847.1, read on the forward strand.
AATTTTTTCTTTAAAAGTTAGTGGGGTTCGAATAGAAATGAAAAGACAACAACAAAAATTTTAATTAATTTATTGAAATTTGGCTGACAATACAACGTTGTTTTAAGTATTGTCACGAAATCATCATCAGTGGTCTTAGTGAATAAACGAATTTTAATTAGTTTATAGGTGGTTGGATATAATTTGTTTGGAATGCAAGTGCAAGGCTTAGAACTCGTACCTATCAAATTAAAAGCGATAACTAATCGTATTTTATCACAAGTATGTATGTTAGCCAAGTTTCAAATTTTTTTGTCATTTTTTATTTTTTTTAAGTGATTAATTTTTTTATTAGGGAAACTATGAAAACTATAAAACTAATATATATTCCTAATAAAAGTATACACTATAACTAAATAATGAAAATTTTTTTTGAAAATTGTAGAGATTAATGTTATATTTAGGCTATTGTATTTGACTCAAGAAATATGCAGCATTATTAGCCAGTTAACATACAAAATCCATATAAAATTGTGCTAAATGTGTTCGATAAGTTCAAGTGTAAACATAGTATTAAATTAGTAATTAACTTTTTTTTATATTTCTAATATATTACTAAATAAAATATTTTATATGCTCTACTATATATTATACTAAATTAAATACATTATCATAAGCAATTTTTTTTTTGAATTGAAGTGTTTATATTAAAATGCGACTTTTAGTTAACCCCATGGATTTTTAAATATTAAACATATTATTACAAAGCAAAATATTTTTTATAAATCTGATTATGGTACTGTTCTGATAAAACCATAATTTTCTTTTATCAATCCTAGAAAAATATACACTATTAATCCTTTATTAAGTGGAATAAACTTTTTTTTAAGATTTTCTAAGAATTTCTATATTGTACGAATAGAAATTTTACATCATTCATTTAAACTATAATTCAAATAAAAATATTTTTTTCGATTTTATCAAGACAAGTGAAATGCTTTAAAAGGGAAACATTTAAGACAAGTTGAATAAAATTCTTTTTCAGTTTTTTTTTCCTATTACTTAATACAAAATAAAGTAAATGACAGTCAGCATATAAAAAATATGAATAAAATAAAGTTTTGCAATATTGACAACTTCCTTATGAAAACCAAACAATGCACATAGAAAAGAATCTTCATTCATGTATAATAAGTGTCATATTTGTCTGTCCAAATGTGTCTGTTGCGCTGTCTTAATATTTACTGGAATTTACTTGTCATTACCACAAAAGCCGAACCACTTAATGCAACAATCTGAACAGTAGCAATGAGAACAAGACAAGACAAGCCAAGGCAGGGCAGGGCAGGGCAATGGCGCAACTATAACGACAAAATCGGGCCAAATTATGCTGATGAAAGGACATTGCCCCAAAATATCATAAATGCACTGCTTAAATTAAGCCAAGTTCAGTTAAGAAGAGTCGCGTCGGCGTCTTCCCCATATTATCGTGTGTGTTTAGGTTTAACTCCTTTTTGTCTAGAATTTGCACTTGTGGCATTGCTTTTGGCCACGTCCGTATATGAACGTACTTTAGTTCTGACAATTTATGACAATCATTTAGTGGCTTTGCAAAAAATATTCAACTTAAAAAGTTTTTCTATAATTTCTACTTTTATTACTAAAGTTCAACAAGGATGTGAAGTACTTTATTGTGCATTTACTATGAAATACCGAACATGTGTTTAATTTCTGTCGCTCTAGTTCGTCCACAACTCGCTACAATTACGACGAACGAGTATTTCCCTTTTATTCCGCTAACCAGACACTGAACTGAAATCGTTTCAGTTCCGTCCACAAAAATACTGATGGATTGTAGTAGCCGCAAAGATTTTCCATTCAATACTTTGGCATTATAATTTGCGCTTATTTTAATGAATCTGATGTCATCGCGTATTAGAATATTCATTCATCAATTTGATCGATTTTCTACTTTGTTATTAATTTGATTTAATTTTACTACTTTAATTTCTGCAATTATACAAAACTAGTTGTGAATGAATAATATAAATGAAATATAATGTAAAGGCAGGCAACACTGATTTCATTAATAACAATAATTAGTGATTTAGAGCAAAGTTTAAAGCAACTCATTAGCTTTAATTATTAACTTGTGTAATGTATATTGTTCATGTTTTTAATATATATTATTTGAATAATTTTAGTTTATTATATATATTCGTTTATATTTTATTACTGCATATTTATTGATATTTATTACATATTTATTGATTTTATTACATTTGTTTTTAATATATATAAATCATATTAATTCATTATTTTGGATTATTGTTTTTTTTTTATAATATTTATATAAATATTTTACTTATACAAATATTAAATTATATATATGTGATATATTGAAACGAGTTCTTTATTTCAAACAAAAAAATTAACAAATTTCCTTGGGTATATATAAGGTACTCAAAAATGAATCAAAAAGAAAATTTTAACTTTCCAAAAAAGTTGCTAGGACATATGTTAGATTAGATTCGATTATGCTGGCAGATCAAAATCGCCACGCGTAGACCATTAAGGTCCATTGGGATACCAGATCAGAGTCTCAATTTAGCGATTGTATGCATCACTTAGGATGCGCGTTTCATTAGCAAAATTTATTAGGATTCCAACAGAATGTATGTGCTACAGTCCTGTAAAACTGATAGCCCCTAAGTATTTTTGTCGAGCTCTCGAGAGAGCCGGGCAATTACACAGTAGATGCTCCAGAGTTTCCTTTGCATTCGGCTCGTTGCATTTCCTACAAGCATCGCTGTGAGTTACTCCTAGTTTTCGGGCATGTAATGCAACCAGACAGTGACCTGTCAACACACCAATTAATGTTCTACAGTTCCTTCGGTTCGACGATATAACATCCTTAGTGTACTTTTCTTCGTAAATGTATCTACACATGATTCTAGCTGTTCTACAGGTGGTTAAGTTCCGCTACCTTACCTTTGCTCTCCTTGTCATGTGCTCGTCCAGAAGTTTATGTATTTGTTTCAGAGGTCTAAGTACTTCGCTCGTTTGTTCTTCTGAAAGTTTTGCGCCATTTTTAGCAATAACATCAACTGTCTCATTTCCCTCTATGCCTTCATGACCAGCCTGCGGTTGCAGGCTAGTCTTGCTATAACTTCCTTGCATTCTAGAACATTTTTGGATGATAATCAGTAAGATTTGATCGCCTTAATGGCTGCTTGGCTATCCACATAGAAATTTATGGAGTAGTGGTCCTGTAATAATTAATATCCATCATAATGGGAAATATTAAGTGTTAATATGCAAAATACCTATTATATGGTCAACCATTAAAATCAATTAATAAAAATCAGAATTTTTTTGTAATTCCTTAATAATTGCCCTATTTCTATTTTAAAAAATAGTTTCTTCATTCTATTTGATTTAAATTTAATTAAAAATTTATGACGGTATTGGGATTTTTCTTGTATATTAGTTCAAGTTTTTGTCATTTATTAGAAAAGGAATAATAAGTATCTTTCGAATGCAACTCACTTTAATGAAAAAAAATTTACTTTAAAATAAAAATAATTTTTGTTGTGTTTATATATGTTTATACATTTCATACTTGTATATATTATATATATAATGTTTCAAAAAAAATCAAATAAAAATCAAATAAATCAAATAAAAATAATTATTTATAATAAAAATAAATAAAATAAAAATAATTATTTATAATAAAAATAAATAAAATTAAAATAATTATTTATAATAAAAATAAATTAAATAAAATAAAATAAAAGTAATTATTTATAAAAAAAAAATTAATTCAAATAAAAATAATTATTTATAATAAAATAAATAAAATAAATAAAATAGTTATTTATAGTAAAAGTAAATAACATAAAAATAATTATAACTAGAAGTAATTATTAATATATAATATTATGGTATTAATATATAATACATAATAAATATTAAGATGAAATAGTTTTTTGTATAATAAATTTTATCGTTTATAAAATTAAATGTATAAAATGCACTTATAATTTAAATATCAAATCAGTGAATCAGTGATTAGTAAGTATACTACGAGTATATATTTCTATCGTTTAATATATATGAATCAGAATAATATTCCCAGAAATGTTATTCAACACCACATTTGAACTGAAATACTTACACTATGACTACCATTCCCAGTAACGAAAACTACTACCCAGTAGTGGCTGGCCCGTTTAGCTAACGCATTCATTTACTATAACTATATATTTGTATCTTAATAATAATAATAATAAAATTGAAATGGCAACTCTGTGCACCGCATGCTTAATGTCTGAGTACAAAGTCCAGTTTAATAGTTTTTAAGCCAAAAATTATTTAAATAATTTGTAAATGAAAAAACTTTAAAATACTCTTCGGTAAAAAATATTTTGTGATTAATTAATTTTTAATCTAAAAAATTTTTTTTAAATATTTAGATTGTGTAAAATTCTCGCGAATGAATTCTTAAACAATTTGAATATATTTTGTAAAACTTTTTAACAAAAATATAGAAAAAAATTATAAATTTAAAGAAAAAAAATTAAATAAAAATAGTTGCATTCTTTTTCATATCCGCTTCCTGTGCAAGTAATCCGCTGTATTTGTCGTATGCCTTAATCTATCGATGGGCGCCTAAGCGTCTTCAGTGTTTACGATTAATCGAAATTTTATGCTACCAAAGAATTCAATGCGTGCTGGTTGGTGTATATAAAAAGATAATGAATTAAGGAGAAGAAGAAGAAGAAGAAAAGTAAAAACTGAAAATGTTTTACAAAGTTTCAAACTTCGTTTTCGCGATACTAATCCATATCACTGGTGTGCACAGTTACTGTCGCGAGATATGTCACTCATATCCTTCTCGTATCTCCAACCTTTTTAATGCGTTAAGTTTTACTGTTGCAGAGATAGTTTTTCGCGTTTTTGCTGGTGGTTATTTCTTACTTCTTACAATATTCATTCAGAAATTCATAAAATTTCTCTTTTTGCTGAAATTTTTAACTTTTTTACATATTTCGAAGTAGTTCGAATTTTATGAGGCGGGTGTAATTTTTGTGTTCGTCTTTTATTTGCAAGGGGAAGAATGAAAAACTTTTGCAATTTCATGATATGGCATCATCATTATGATTATATGCTTCTTAGTGTACTTTCCAATACTTCGGGTGTTTTTTTTTTTTTTGAGTTCTGAAGGTTATTTTTTTAATATTGTTGTAATCATTTGTGTACACTTTAAAAAATTTATATTAAATTAATAGATTTTATATTGTATTATTTTATATTATTATATTGTATTTTATATTATATTATTTATAAAACAGTATTTTATTATTATTGTGTTGAGGCCAGTTGAGTCAGTGCACACCACTGACTCTTAACCCCTCTCTACGCCTTGACTGGTTTATTGTTTATGACTTCATAAGATTAAGCAATAATTGACCTCAGATCTGCATGCCTCCCCGAGGAGTCTGTAACCATTCTGAGATTCCATAACACAGTGTTGGGTTTTTTTTTGAATGTTTAATCTTGATGTTATTCATCCTAATGTACCATGGTACCTTGAAAAGTCTTCTCAGAGCCTGGCTTTGTGCAATTTCTAGCTGGCAAATAGTAGTGTTTGAGGCCTTGCTAAACATCACACATCCATACAAAAGTAACGGTCGAATTATTTGGTTATAGAACAGCTTCCTGTTATTAGCGTTGAGATTTTCATTTTTGAATAGCGGTTGGAGGTGATATTAAATTATTTTAAATTATGTATATTATTTTATGTCATATTCTTTTATCTTATATTGTTTTATATTATATTATTTTACTTTATATTATTTTACTTTATATTATTTTATATTTTATTATTTTACTTTATATTATTTTATATTATATTAATTTATCTTATAATAAAAGTTAAAGCATGAGAATGGTTAAATACCATACAAAAGTTTTTAATTATAATAATAACATGAAAATAAATTATAATTACAAATTTTTAGAATATAGATTTTTAATATAAATGCCAACTGATATTGTAGATTAGAAAACAAAAAAAATATTGCTTACTTGAACTCACTTTCTTAAGTTCCTATATGAGATCTCTAATGTGTTATGTCCTATTTAATCAATAGAATACATTAATGGAATTTCCTATTTAATCAAAATATAATGATTTTCATTATTCAGAATAGAAGTATCTCTATTTAAATTCTTTACTTGTAACATTTTTACCTAGAAAATATTGAAGTTTTTCTTTTAGTGTAGCATTTTGAAAGTAACATTATTAAATATCTATTTAGATGTTATATAAAAAAAAAGTTTCAATATTTTTCTTTATTGCCTTTCAATTGTTCGGTCTATATGGCTAGGCGTAATGAATCCTAATAAAACTTTCTTTATGACTTCTTCGCTGGTACTTATGTTAAGTTTAATGAACTTAAATGTAATGTGCAAACAAACTAAATCAGTTAGCTTTGTATACTTTTGTAGTTAATGTTTAATATAGATATAGATACAAAATAAAAGTCTAATTATAATCTTCACGTTATTATAGCTAAGAATATAATCGTAAGTTAGGTTCGGAAGGCGCGTGCTGACCGTTGTCAGCACTTCCATTGTGATGTCCTCAAAAAATTTTGCCGGGAGGCGAGTTGCTAACCTTTGTAATCCTTGGTTTTCCTGATGAAGTTGAGGAGATCCGATAAGTTTGCTTTCGTTATCTCTTCCAAACCAGTGAAAAAGCCAGGTTGATAGATTCTACCTACTCTTCATATATATAGATATAATCGTAAGTTTGTAAAGGTGTTTGTAATAAGGAGAGGAAGAAATCGTACAAACAGACCGATATGCTTGACTTAGTTATGCTAATGAAATAATAAATATATCTACCAAGGTCTTTGATGATATAGTAACTCAAGGTGCTCAATTTACAGAAACAATTTTCCAAACATGCTTCCCTTCACTCATATAAGCTACGTCATCACTCTATGTAACATTCTACGTTTGCTTTAATATAGTTTAAATTAAATATAGTTTGTGGTTGTAGCTACTCGAAAATCCCGAAGCCATAGGGATATGGAACATACTATTCTATATACAACTATTCTATCTAAGGTTACTTAAAGTTCAAAATGCTTTTAGCTGAGCATCAAATTCTCGCATCCATACGTTAGTAGTAGTAAGACCATAGTTTTCTATAGTAGTACATATAGGTTATGTATGTATGGTGGTGTGGTGAAAATAGTTCCACACCTCATCATATTCGATAAAACAAAATTGTTGAAATCAAGCTTAAAAATATGAAGTTTAGTCAGTCATAAACTTTATTAGCACTTTTAAAATTAAGGAGTATACGTTAAAATTTTTATTAATTCAAATAATAGTCAAAAAGAAGAAAAGTGTTATTTTTTTTCAATCTGTTCAGATATCTGTAATGCGCAAAAAGGCCTCAAAAAAAAGGTTGAAATATTTACCCTAAAAATTTAATAAGAACATTTTGCATACGGCAGAGTTGTGGATTGTCTGCGTTGGTGGCGTTAAAATTGTAAACCAATTTGTGTTAATTGGTCTAGAAATGCTCCAAACTTTTGTTTAGTTAAGACCGAACGTGAGAAACATCTTTGCTAGAGTTTGTTTATGAACGAACAGCGCAGATATTGATTTGAGTAATCAAAGCAACAAATTAAATTCTTAAATACAAACGTTAACCGCACAATTGCATGTATATAGGTATAAGTATATATAAGCTCGAAATGAAATACATAAATATTTTTTTCTTTTTATAGTTAATCTAAAATTTATATCTCATTTTAACATCTAAATGCGATTTTTTTTTGCTTCAGAGCTTTAGTACTGTTGAGTGCTGAGAATTCCGGCAGCTGTTAAACGTACTTTTGCGATTTTTTTCACAGATTGCAAATGTATTTGCCTGCCAAAAGGTGCAGCTGAAATTTCACGATGAAAAATGTTAGTTGCTATATAAATTTTAACACAACTTAACCACCGTATAGATACTAACATTTCTGTTAGAGTTATATTAAAAAATATAAATGAAAAAAAAAAAAAAAAAAAATTAAGTCGAAAAAAATCTCTATAAAATGTCATGTTACTGTGAACACTCACTTTACCTTCAATTGCAACGCTTTACAAATTGTGCTTTTATTTTATTGTCATTATTATTATTATTATAATTTAATTTTTTTACTTTTATTTTTTTATGATAACTAACATTTAAAAATGTGGTGGTCACTGCCAGTGATTTTTTCCGCACGATAACCACCCACAAGATGTCAGCGTTGGCATTTGTGATTATTGCACGGTTACTTCGACTTTGTGCAATTTTTGTATAGAATTTTGCACGCCACTAATGAAGCGATTTCCCATTAATTTTAATTTCAATATTTTTTTTTTTTCATTTAAATTTTATTTTTTTTTTATATTACGAATTGGGTTTATTGTAGGCGGCAACCCAACTACAGCTGTTCAATTAGTATTTAAACGAGTATGGTTATAATATGAAATTTCTCTTATTCTTCATTTCGGCAATTTTTGTTTTTTTTTTTTACCAGCGTTTATCATTTCCGCTATCTAATTTTAACCTAATTAACTCTCATTAATTAAAATCGAGTTAATCGAGTAAAATTAACCTCATTAGCAGACATTCAGGCGTAACTCACCTCGTACTTAATCATAACTAAACATGTGCCGAGTACCGAGTGCCGTATCTACTTTTTTTCTTCTTTTGGGTATTAAAGTTGTTAATCAAACTTCACCGATAAAAGTTTATCAATTTCTCTCTGCAGTCGAATATATTGTTAATAACTTAATTTTTTTTCTTTCATTCTAAATTTTATATATACTTAATATTTATAGCACTGCGCTTAAACCTATCAATTCTTATCAAATATAGTACGATTTGCTTATCGGCCACACGACCAAACTGCCTTGTGTGAATGGCCTTTTAGTTTCAATTTAGTGCTGATAAGCCGCTTTTTTTTATAGATCATTAGTAGTTTTCAGCTTTATTTGATATTATTTATTTTTATAATTTTTGAGTACATTTTTATATTGGAACCTAGTTTCTGACAGCGCACGTGTAATACTTTTTACATAGATATGCATTAGAAAATATATTTAATTATTTACATGTTTATATATATTTTTATATTTTTACATAAACGAAAAGTTTTAGATTGCCCTAAATTATTTTGGGTTTGCTTATAAAATATTTACAGAAATAAATTTCTGATTTGTAAACATTTTTGAAATTTTTGATACATTTATTAAGTTTTTAATTTAAGCATTTGATAACGACATTGAAAGCTTCGCATTCAGTAGTAAAATTAAATAATTTTTTTTTAAACCTAATACAACGTATACATTTTAAATCACTGAAAGAAAAGTAGTAGTTAAAGGTAGTAAAAGAATGTAGTTAAGGTAAATCGGTTGGCTGACATCACACTCATCTGGGTTCCTGTATATAGGAATATCGAAGGGAACTAGAAAGTTGAGAGTTTAGCGCGCTCTGTTGCTTCTCTGGATATGTCCCTGATGTCACCGGTTTATATTACCCTAGAGACCATTAAGAGAAGTATCTACTTCTACTTTCTTTAATTTGCCAATAACAGTTGGAAAGCACTCAAGTCATGTGCAACTTCCAGGTTAACATGGACTACCTATAATAAAATTAATTTCTCGGAACTTATCAAAAGAGACCGTGTGAACACTATAAGGCTTACTGCAGTTCTCTCTGGTCATTGGTGTATAGGAAACAACGCAGAGAAACTGCACATTCTTCATAATTCTCACTGCAGAAGTTGTGAAAACCCGCAGGAAAAAGAACTCATAGTACATTTTCTCTGTGAATGCCCGGCTTTGGCAATCAAAAGAAATAGGTTTACTTTTATTTTTTTTATTTTAATTATTTATTTATTTATTCAAAAATTAAATGTAATTACAAGGTAATAGCTAATAGTAGGCTATGACAACTAACGGTCTTAAGTGTTATTGTGTTTTTTATTTTATGTTGTAAGTGAGAATCATTTAGTTTAGGTTAAATATATTATTGGTTTTCAAAAATGATAATAATTTTTGCTTAGATTCATGGTCGACTTGGGAAAGCCATGGTTTATAATTGTATTGGGAGAAGCCAGGTTAATTAAAATATTGAAATTAATGTATGATAAAGAAAAATCTTATATATAAACAAAAAAAAAAAGATATATTTTAGTAACAGAACTACTTCTTTAAGAATCTATAGCTGATCTAAAAGACGAACTCTGAAAAGATAACATCGAAGAATTAATAATTTACTACTATTATTTTTTGTTCTTCAGTTATTATGAGAAAAATTTATTTTTCCTTAAAGATGCCTACTGCGATGATAAAATTCATAATCAATATCATTCATGGCGCAACGATCCTAGTTGAGTTTTGGTCTTCCTGCGATGATAAACGTATTTAAGCATTTTCAAACATGTAATTGAATTAAAAATTAATTTTTATTATAAGCTTGAAAAAGTATATAGTATAATATTTCCATTATAAAATATATAAGTTCTTTGGAGTAACTTTCTTAGTTCTTCTATGGAAAAGTGTGCAACTAAATCAGATGTTAAATTCATATGATGATAACTCATACCGAAAACCGAACTTATACCATTCCGAACCGAAAACCGGAAAATATATTAGCTCCGATATATTTACCGAACCCGAACCGATATATTTTTTTGTTTTAAACCCGAACGGAAAAAATTTTAGTTCTAAACCCTGATATCAGCCTTACCAAAATCTCTCTATATACAATAATTTCTATATTTTTTGTTTAAATTGTTAAATTATAAAATGAATTATAATGTCAGAATAATATTACCGATACCAAAATCAATATGGAAATATTAGATGAAACCACAACGATTATAGTACATATTATAAAAATATTTAATTCGCTATCAAATTAAGTAATTAATTGATTAATATTAATTAATAATAGAAAATACCTTTGCATATAAATTTCATATTTAGTTTGCTTAATTGCCTACATCCAAATTTCTTTAAATAATCCGACATGCGACTTCTGCCCTTTGGCAACTAAATGCTCACCCACGATTGCCAAATGATGACATCACAAATGCCTTCCAAAAAGATATATTAAAGTGTTTGGATTTATAATTCAACAAACGAGACTACATACAAATGTATCGACATTCAAATCAATTACTTTTAAACATTTTCTACATATTAATTTTTGGCTTTGGCTTTGGCTGTTGTATTTAATTTTTCTTTTTGGTGCGGAACATTTTAGTGAAGCCATGTGCTATGTGCTTGTCGGCACCTACAAAAAACAAATAAAAACAAAAAACAAAAAAAAAACGAATATAATATATTAAAAAAACTACATATATATACATTTATATATATATGAATATTATGTGAGTACAACAAATTACTAAGGCAATGAAACAGATATGAGCCCATTTATAGAATTGGCTCTGGTCACATACGCAGATACATTACAATCGCTTTCGTATGAAATATGCATATTTGATATGCTGACAAGCGGCACAAGCTCGTATAATTCATAGCAGCGCATATACAATTTTTATATGTACAAATAAGGGACAAACCGTAACTGTGGAAGTTGGGCAAAGTTTCCAAAGATACTGCAATTGTATACAAAGAAAAAACATCGCATATTAAATAAATTAAGTTTATTCACTGGAATAATTACTCATATGAACTGTGAAGATGTGAGTCAGTCATTTGGGTGCCCAGTGATAGCGTTCCATTCACATAGTAGAAAAATATTTAATAATATTATAAGAAACTTTCTAGATATTTTTTTTGTATCTTTGCGCCTTATAACATACTGTAATACTTTAATGAAAGGTAGAAGCTTTAAAATGAATTACTTTCCATCAAAGTGATAAGGTCTTTTATTAAGAGATTATTGAAACATATTGCTGATATTGAAAACTACATGCAAATTATATTTTTTATATTTTTGTTATGAATTTGTAAACCTAATAAGTTTTATATATAATTATTATTAGATAAAATTGTGAGTTGGTATTTCATAAAAAGTAAGAGCAATAAAAACACGATTAAACAAAACTAGAGTCGATTACTATTTAATTACTTATCGGGATCCAGCGATCGCGAGCTCCACGTCAATGATCGTCTTCCTTTGTAGAAAAAAAAACAAACATAATTACAGCAAGTGAGTTAAATATACTTTTACTAGATAGATAATTTTATAATATTAATAACTAAAACTGATATATCAGTTGGCAATTGCAGAAATATTTTAAAAACTGAATCCTAGTGCGCCAATTTTCAACAAGTTTTTCGAAAATTTTGATATAAGTATATGTTTAATAGACTTCATAAAGTCGAAGTTTGCTGCTAAGTCTACAATCGTCGCTTAGTTTAAGTACTTTAACAAAAAATGCTACCCTAGCCCTAAATCTTACAATACTAAGGAGATAATATATTCATTAAATGCTTGTCTTAAAAACTCGTTAATTTTCCTGACAAGCTAATATGTAGTGTAGTCTCTCATTAAATCCAATACTTATTCGGAGCATATTCACTCATATAACGTTGTTTCTGACTCTATTCCGACAGCTATTTTTAGTGACATTTTTAATTTCTTCTTTTTTTTTAAAGAGTGAGGCATCAATTGATGAATGAAATTATCTGAATCTTGTGACATCATTTTTATTATATATTGCTAAAACTACTGCTACAAAAATAATGTGTAACATGGTCGATTTGCGAATTATTAACTTATAAAGGAATGGTATTATATGACAGACATAATATTATCTATTTGCAAACACTTACATATATTGATAAAAAAAAAACCCTGTATATATCTATAAATAATGCTATATTAGTACTTATTTAATTGACCAAAAAACCAGTTTCCAGATTTGGGCTAGACGCAACGCACCATCTCTAGATAGTAATTCTGCGTGTGGATTTACCCAGTGCTTCAGTGTGATTTATACGGCTGTGGTACTTGTTATCAACTCGTAAAGGGTCCAATATCTTACGAAAAACTTTTTGCTAGAAATAACAAAGTACTGTTTTATCAACTTGTAATGCCATTCATATTTCTGCGTCATACAGAACCATAAGTTTTGTGGGTCTAGAAAGAACTCTATATTTCAATTGCCCACTAAATCCTTGATTGTATCTATTAGAAATGGTAATTTTTTGTCTTATATCCATAGTATCAGTATTGTTGATGATTACGACAGGTCCCAACAAAATAGATACAATCATTAACAGCTTCGAAAGTATAGTTGCCAATAACCAGCTTGGCATCCAAGTGATTTTCAGTTGAGCTGACATATACTTTGTTTTGCCCTTACTTACAGCTAAGCCCATTTTATAGATTCCTTGTCGTTAGCAGCAAAGCCAAGCAGTAATATCACGCTTACCACGCATTAAGCGTCATATTTGCATCTGAAATGATCATTTTTAATTATTTTTAGAAATTTTATAATAAAATCTTATTAGAAATATAAATTCCATATTCCATATTAAAACTTTATTTGTTTACATACATGCAGTACAAAACGAGTAGATACAAATTTCTTAAAATATATTGAATAATTACGATGGAAAAAAACTTATTATATCTGCGGAGGGTAGAGGGTAGTGGTGTAGTTAACTGCTGTGAATGAAATCGTTTGTCCTACATTTGAATTAACGTACCAACGCATCGTCTTGGTGATTTATTTCTGCTTTACAAGTTTTCTCTTCTTATATTTTATATCCTTGAGTACCCCAAAAAATTTGCTACGCAAAACTAAAGAGACTCAACAGCAACGGAAATAAAATTGGCCCTAATAATCCATACAATCGTTACTTAAATTAAAACTGCTGAACATGAATATTCATTGAACTGTATACTTTATGTAATAAAATATATTTTATTATTAGATACTTGTATCATATTTTGTGCCATGCATTAAAGATTAAAAAATCTTAATAAATAACGTTTTATATTTAATGGTATTTACGAGTTTTATTCATAAATTCACTTAAAGTTTGTAACAAAACTTTATAAAATCTAAAAAAAAACATAAAAATATTTAATGCATCTTTTTCTAAATATGATTTATTTTATAGATTAATAATTTGTTTATAAAATTTATTTATATTATATCCATTATAAAAATTTGTAATTAATATACAAATTTCATATATAAACATATAGTTAATCCTTATAATTTCTATAAGAACTCTAAGACAGTTGCAAATAATTTCCATAAACTTTATCGGATGACAATCACTCAACTATATACCAGATTTTCTTATGTAGTACAAAAAATTATGTACGGAGTTACCATAATCACAAATTTATATAAATATGTATTATATTTATAATATAAAATATAAATATATGAAATAATATATTTTATTTGTTACAGAGTAAATCTAGCACCTCTTTTATTATCCATAAAAGTAGGAATATGTAGTAGTGGTGCCAAACTTCGTTACTTTTGGGTATTCGTACCTACCCGTTACTTTTCGAGTATGTATTCGTTACTCAGTATTCGTTACTCAGTATTAGTTACTCAGTATTCGTTACTGCGCTTTCGTTACTGCGGTTTCGTTACTTCACGATTCCGATTAACGGCGCTTAGGACCGTGGGATGCTTAATGTTTAAATGCTTTCTCAAATTTGAAGTAGAACCACCTTTTATTGAATAGTTTGTTCCACATAATCTGCATTTAGCTTTTTCACTTCCTACTGGTTCAAAATGAATCCAAATTTCACTTTTTTTATTATTAATATTTTCACACATTTTTAATAAATTTGAAAACGAACAAAATTTTTGAATAAAGTAGTTGTTATTAAACCGCGAAAACAGCTGTTGAAAGTAATCGTTACCAAGTACTCAAAAGAGTAGGTAAAACGAATACTACTCATTGGTAAAATGAGTAAAAGTAACGAATACAATAAAAAGTTTGTATTCGTTACTCCGGTATTTCTTGAGTAACGAATACAAAGTAACGGATAATTACTTTTTTGGCACTACTAATATGTAGGTTCCACGTATTATTTTGTTTGTTTTAAACCATGAAATTTTACATATTATGCTAAGTATCTTTGAAGGATATCTTCACAGAATCTCTGAGTTTAAGCTGCTAAACTTTTTGTGGAAGTTTGTTGTAACTATTGTTGGATTGTTCAAGGGACATTATTTCTATAAGTAGAAAGACGGAAATTTTCAATCCCACTTGTCTAGTCTTTTATTCTCTTTCATTCATAATGGGTTTTTTGAAGTACTTTATCAAAATTTAATAATTTAAATAAAAGAAAGAACTTAGAAATAATTACAAAAAATAAAAAGAGTGTCAAATTTGTGTTATGGGATTTTCCTATTTTCTGTGGACTATCTCGACACGTTGTTATTAAGTAATCTGAAATATGTAATCTCCAGTGATAAATAATCTGTACTTGGCTTTGAAAAATTTGGTGACTAATATCATTTTATTATACCTATATAAAATCCTTCAAAATAAATTTTTCGAAAGCTATCGGTATTATTCGTATAAAATTGAAGTGTGAGATTAAAATTCTCAATTGTCCATTATTATGAATTGCTTTGTGTTTCATACTTTGTATTTATAAATAAAATTAATTTTAAGATATTTTATATTTTATCGTCAGTTTTTTTAACTCTTTAAAGATCCTAGGGGTCACTTTTTCAGTTTTCAGTTGTGTTATCCTTTGTTTAACATAAATTTGGCACTACCAAACCTATCTGTTAGCCTAGGAAGCGCAAGATTAACAGTATTTGGGCACGGATTATGCAGCTATTGTACAGTTCTGTATGATTTTAGATAGGTTTCTGTAAAGAATTTGGTGATGGTTACAGATATACTATAAAAGAGGTGCTTAAATGAACTCACAGATTATGACATGGAAACTTGTCCTTGCTAAACTTCTTATAAATTCGAGGACCCCATAGTTGACTATTAAAGTCGATTTCTTCGTTGTTATCTCTATTGCTTTATTTCAACATATATATAATAATGACAGACATATTTTCAATTTCGCTCTCTATATTATTATTGCCCTGCTTAATATTAATCTTCTTATATAGTATTATACCCCTTCTTTATATTAACTTATTTTAAAATTTAAATTAAAAGCAAAATTTCCTTAAAATTAAAGCTAACAGATTTGGGGGCTATTGTCCTTTTTTTGTGTTTTATTATAATTAATAATATTCATTATTTATTTATAATAAATTCTTTATGTCAATGCAAAATAAGATACAAAATATATGTTAAATGGCAGACGGTGTTGCTAAACTCATCTGACATAAGCATTTAAATAAATATGATAAGTTTATGGCAAAAGGATTCACCCACAAAATAAACTAAATCAAGCTCGAAATGACAACGACGAGTAAAAATGACGCCAAGAAAAACTTTTATGAAAAAAATTTACTATGATTTTATGCCGTATATATTTTTAAAATAACTAAATTTAACCCACACATTTAGAGATTTATAAATTGCCGAATTTATATACTCATAGAAATATTCCCATTTACATGAACGATACATGTAAAAATTAGATTTAAAGGGAATCCTTTGCCGCGGTGATAAATGGCGCCAATATGGCACACAACGTTGCTCTTCTGCCCTGCTCTGTGCTACCGAATCGTTATGGTTTTACTTTTATTTTCAGTATTCTCTGAACTTTTTTGAATTTCCCTTTTTTATCTGGTTTTGTTAGGAAGCGAAATGCTGCTATGAGATGTCCTTATACAGGTCTGCTATTGCTTTGGAAGTTTTGTTAGAGTACAACAATTGTGCATATATGTACACGTGTGTGAAATAGAAACTAAAGTAAATGGAAAATGAATGGAAAACTCTTAAAAATACAACTAGAATCCCACCTTGAAAACCAAACTGTTGGCTCATCATCATTGAAGGAAAGACTCGGAGGGTGAGCTGCGACGACGCGTCTAAAAATGTTGCCATTACAATATAATTTTTTAGTCGTAAACTACAGTCACTTAACACTCATATCCCCCACCTCTACCGCAGCATATCAATTCAGCAGTTGAACTCATATTTTAGGTATTGAATATGTGATAAAATATGAATTGACAATTTAAGCGCTGCTAACTTCCTTGTTACGCTTGCCAGTCAGTCCAATTAGTAAGAAAGCTCGAACTTCTTATCCTTGAAAAACGATAAAACTGTCGGCAGACAATTGAATGGGCTAAAGAAGACAATTGCTTTCTTATGAAGTTCACAAAAAGCTTAAAATATTGCTTTTGTGTTGTATCAGCGTTGAGATACAAAAATATGGTAAGCCAAAATGGATTCTCAGTGGTAATACTGCTCAAATCTGTACATGGAAAAAAAGGGTAAAAATTGCAAATTTAGCAAAAATGGTTAAAGAAAATAATTGTGTGACAATTGATATCGATTTGTTATCTGTACTTTTTCTCCAGACTATTGTTTCTTTACACAGCGGAAGTAGTTTCCATTTTTATGAAGTTTATGACATTGTCAGAAGTATATTCTTTTTAAAGAATTCAATATTGATTATTTTAACTTAAATTTAAATATTATTTTTTTACTTACTTTTACTAAATTGTTCTTTCTTTTTTTTCAGAATTCAATACGACACAATTTATCCTTGCACAATCGTTTTATGCGAGTGCAGAATGAAGGCACTGGAAAATCGTCCTGGTGGATGTTGAATCCTGATGCAAAGCCCGGCAAGTCTGTAAGACGTCGTGCGGCATCAATGGAAACATCGCGTTATGAGAAGCGTCGGGGACGTGCCAAGAAACGTGTTGAGGCTTTGAGGCAGGCCGGTGTTACAGGCTTAAATGATGCTACACCATCGCCAAGCAGTAGTGTTAGCGAAGGCTTAGACCATTTTCCAGAAAGTCCTCTACACAGGTAACTATTAAATTGTTGGTAACTTCTAGTAGTTCTGCATATTCGTTTTACATAGTTTGGCTTTAAAATTTAATTTTTTGGTATACAAAAACAAAATATTTATATAATATATTAAATAA
>NC_051847.1:182198466-182221068 GCF_002237135.1 Teleopsis dalmanni
GTATGTTTCGAGTTGCTTTCAAGTTTATATGAGAGTCGTAGTCTCATATAAACTATAGACCCTAGCATTTAAGAATATATTTTGAGCCTACGTCATATATAGTTTTGGATATCATCTAATAAGAAGACGATATTATTTTTTAAAAAGAAAGCCTGTTGGAAAACGTATTAATATTCAATGACACAGGAACACTTGTACTATTCAATACAGCTGCATATCAACTTTAGAGCATACATCTGTTTTTGTGTGCAAATGTATGAGAAATCTACGTAAAAAAAAACACAAGACTATAATACGATACTTGAAGTACTATTTAAAGATGATGTAACCCAAGTAAACAAAAACATGAATATACAACATAGTTTTCAAGAATAGTTTGGTCTACATCCTGGGACCAGATTTTAGAGACGACTAAATGCCCTTTACTTCATTTAAAAAAGACTGAAAAGGAAATGTTATGCATTTCCAAGAGTAGTGCGGTCTACATTCCGAGAACACCCTGGTTTTAGAGATACCAAATGCTCTTAACCTCTCTTAATAAATACTAGAACAATAAGTATGTGTTGCCAAGAGTAGTTCAATAAATCCGTAAGCTGTTCGTCTTTACAGATAAAGAAATAGTGTACACAACTCAACAAAGAATAGAATAGCAGGTGAGTATTTTCAAGAGCAATTCAGTCTATATTAACCTCTCTCAACAAAGTCTAGCAAGTTTATATTTGAACCTGTTTATTTACTGTCCAAAGATGAGCATTTGCATTTGACGCCTTGGTATCACTAAACAATTGATGAGTCATATCCATGCTTTTGACAAATATTTACAGATGTGATTATTAATTTCATATAATTTGTTCTAACATACTATATATAGGAATTACTCATTAAATTTATTAAAGAAACTGACCCCAATTGAATTCATCTTATTATTAGTTTAAACTAATAAATTTAAATAAATAAATTAAATAAGTCACTACGTATAATGACAACAATCGATGACTTAGTACTTACTTTCTAATTTTATGTGTATTGTTTGCGTTTGTGTTGGTTGTTGCTGCCGTTGTTGTTGTACCATTAAAATGGTGCCATTATCAGTCGTTACACCGGTAGCAACATCTAACACAACATTACTATATGTATTTAAAGAATCCGATGAAGGTTCACTATTAGGATACGCGGGTGACATAGTTGTTGTAACAGAATTTGGTGAAAGGCCCTGTAAGCATAAAAAATATAAATAAAATTAATTAAAACTTATAATAATAATTATGTAAAGCTTATAACCAACCTCTCGTGAATTATGCATGCAAGAGCATGTAAGTGAGCGATGCAGTAAACATTGTTGTGCCTGTAAACCATATCCTTGTTGTACGGGTCCATTCAAACCATAAACCTGTGGAGCTTGGTATGGTGGTGGTGGTTGTGTGGGTATGCCTGAGGCAGTGCTAAACCTACTCCAACCGTATGATCGTTTGGTTTAAAGAAAAAAAATTAAAAAAAATTCAATTTATTTATCTGTCGCATAAAGAATCAACAGTAGCCAAACTAGATACATGCTACACAAGCTACAAACATGCAAACATATTTTTCATTTTTACTTTAAAGTTTTATAATATTAAATTATTTAAAATTAAATATCACAAAAATAGAAATTAAAAATATACAAAACATAAGACAACATAAAATTATAAAAACTGACCCTGGCATCAAATCCTTTTGCAAAGTCAACTCCTCCGCCATGGAACCGGCCAATTGATCCAATGTGCTGGCTTGTGCTGGCGACATAGTTGAATTTTGATAATCAGCGGGATAACCCCAGTCGGGCTCATAGCCCAGTAGTGCAGGTATTGGACTAAGTCGTCCACAGGAACTTGCATTTGATGACGCGCGTTGACGGAAATCCGGTGATAATTGAAAACCACCACTTGAGTTAAAAATAAAAATTTAATTTTGTAAAAATAAATAAATTAATAAAATTATAAAAAATATGAATTTAAATAAAAATTTTATAAAATTATATAAGTTTAAAACTTAGAATGATAAATTTAATTTAAAATGTTTTTTTAATTATTTAAAAAGTACTTAGCGTGAATTCATAAAAGTTATTAGGCACATAGTTTTCAGTAGATATCTATATTATCTTGTTAGTAAGAATAACGTGTCATTAGCAGAAACTAACTATCATGCTGAACTACTTAAACATTCCAAACCAATTTCTCAAAGTTGTTAATAAATATCGGTGCATTTAAAAAAACATATTTTTAATTTTTGTTTAATTTACTATATTAAATTAATAATAACAAACTATATGTTTCTATATTGTATGGCAAGATAAATTATTTTTTTAAAGCAAATTAATTTAATACTATATAACTTGTTTTAATGTTGTAATTATTTTAAATTATTATTAGTTTTTTTAATAATTATATTTTATATCTTTTAATTATTTATATATTATTTATTCATTAATTTGACATAGTTAATTAATTCTTCTATATATAAAACGATGTACAATACTATTACATTTTCATATGTCAATAATTTTTGTAAATTTTATAGTTATTAAAAAATTATTGTAAAATAATTATTAAACAATTATTAAAATAAAAATTGTTTTGATTTTTTAAGGTTGTTTAAAGATTCGATTAAATGGGAAATAAATTTGTTAAGAGGTACTTTATTTTCTGGTATTAGAAAAAATATATGTATATAAAACACACTCAAATTTCATATATCATTTTTTACTATTTTATTTATTTATTTATTTTTATCTGAATTTTATCTAATTTAATTAATATGATTTTTTCAGTCAATTTAAAGTAAAATATTTGTTTTTGATTCACTTTCTTTAATTCCATCTAATTTTTAATTACTTGTTATTATTTTTTATAAAATCTTATTATTATTTTTTATAATTTCTTCTTATTATTTTTTATTTCTTACTATTTCTATTTTCCTAATATTCGTCAAATTTATTTTAATAAATTATGTTTCATATATTTTATTTACTTTTTTATTACTATTACTTTTTTTTTAATATTTTGTTTTTGATTTGGTATTTTTCGCAGTTTTTTATTATTTTATATATTTTTTTCTTTACTTATGTTTATTAATTTAACTTTTTATTATTAATATATTATATATTAACTTTATTATTATTATATTTATTTTGCTCATTTTTAATGAGCATATTTAATCTCCTTTATTTACTTAATTATTATTATTTATTTACTTACTTACTTATCTTATTCATTTTATATTGATTATTAATGTTATTTAATTATTTATTATAAGTAAATAAGTTTATTTATTTATTTTAAAATGAAATCATATTTTATTATTTTTAATAAATTTTATTTATTTATTTTCAAATTATTTATATTTATATTTATATTTATATTTATATTTATATTTATATTTATATTTATATTTATATTTATATTAATAATTATATATATATATTTATTTATTTATTATATATTTATATCTATTTATTTATTATATATTTATATTTATTTATTTATTATATATTTATATTTATTTATTTATTATATATTTATATTTATTTATTTATTATATATCTATATATATATTTATTTATTAATTTATTATATATTTATATTTCTTTATTTATTATATATTTATATTTATTTATTTATTATATATTATATTTATATTATATTATATATTATATTTATATTTATAATTTATTATTATATTTATATTTATATTTATTATATTATTATATTTATATTTATATTATATATATATTTATATTTATTTATTTATTATATATATATTTATTTATTATATATTTATATTATATATTATATTTATATTATATTATATTTAATTTTATATTATTTTATATTTATATTTATATTTATATTTATATTTATATTTATATTTATATTTATATTTATATTTATATTTATATTTATATTAATATTTATATTTATTTATTGTTTTTTCTAAATTATTTTATTCTATGTTTTAAACTATATAAATATTTTTTTTTTGTATTTAATATATTATATAAACATTTTGTTTTTGTATACCAAAAAATTGTATTTTAAAGCCAAACTATGTAAAACGAATATGCAGAACTACTACAAGTTACCAACAATTTAATAGTTACCTGTGTAGAGGACTTTCCGGAAAATGATCTAAGCCTTCGCTAACACTACTGCTTGGCGATGGTGTAGCATCATTTAAGCCTGTAACACCGGCCTGCCTCAAAGCCTCAACACGTTTCTTGGCACGTCCCCGACGCTTCTCATAACGCGATGTTTCCATTGATGCCGCACGACGTCTTACAGACTTGCCTGGCTTTGCATCAGGATTCAACATCCACCAGGACGATTTTCCAGTGCCTTCATTCTGTACTCGCATAAAACGATTGTGCAAGGATAAATTGTGTCGTATTGAATTCTGAAAAAAAAGAAAGAACAATTTAGTAAAAGTAAGAAAATAAATAATATTTAAATTTAAGTTAAAATAATCAATATTAAATTCTTTAAAAAGAATATACTTGTGACAATGTCATAAACTTCATAAAAACGGAAACTACTTCCGCTGTGTAAAGAAACAAAAGTCTGGAGAAAAAGTACAGATATCAAATCGACATCAATTGTCACACAATCATTTTCTTTAACCATTTTTGCTAAATTTGCAATTTTTACCCTTTTTTCCATGTACAGATTTGAGCAGTATTACCACTGAGAATCCATTTTGGCTTACCATATTTTTGTATCTCAACGCTGATACAACACAAATGGTAAGCAATATTTTAAGCTTTTTGTGAACTTCATAAGAAAGCAATTGTCTTCTTTAGCCCATTCAATTGTCTGCCGACAGTTTTATCGTTTTTCAAGGATAAGAAGTTCGAGCTTTCTTACTAATTGGACTGACTGGCAAGCGTAACAAGGAAGTTAGCAGCGCTTAAATTGTCAATTCATATTTTATCACATATTCAATACCTAAAATATGAGTTCAACTGCTGAATTGATATGCTGCGGTAGAGGTGGGGGGCATGAGTGTTAAGTGACTGTAGTTTACGACTAAAAAATTATATTGTAATGGCAACATTTTTAGACGCGTCGTCGCAGCTCACCCTCCGAGTCGTTCCTTCAATGATGATGAGCCAACAGTTTGGTTTTCAAGGTGGGATTCTAGTTGTATTTTTAAGAGTTTTCCATTCATTTTCCATTTACTTTAGTTTCTATTTCACACACGTGTACATATATGCACAATTGTTGTACTCCAACAAAACTTCCAAAGCAATAGCAGACCTGTATAAGGACATCTCATAGTAGCATTTCGCTTCCTAACAAAACCAGATAAAAAAGGGAAATTCAAAAAAGTTCAGAGAATCCTGAAAATAAAAGTAAAACCATAACGATTCGGTAGCACAGAGCAGGGCAGAAGAGCAACGTTGTGTGCCATATTGGCGCCATTTATCACCGCGGCAAAGGATTCCCTTTAAATCTAAATTTTACATGTATCGTTCATGTAAATGGGAATATTTCTATGAGTATATAAATTTGGCAATTTATAAATCTCTAAATGTGTGGGTTAAATTTAGTTATTTTAAAAATATATACGGCATAAAATCATAGTAAATTTTTTTCATAAAAGTTTTTCTTGGCGTCATTTTTACTCGTCGTTGTCATTTCGAGCTTGATTTAGTTTATTTTGTGGGTGAATCCTTTTGCCATAAACTTATCATATTTATTTAAATGCTTATGTCAGATGAGTTTAGCAACACCGTCTGCCATTTAACATATATTTTGTATCTTATTTTGCATTGACATAAAGAATTTATTATAAATAACTAATGAATATTATTAATTATAATAAAACACAAAAAAAAAGAACAATAGGCATCAAATCTGTCAGCTTTATTTTAAGAAAACTTTGCTTTTAATTTAATTTTTAAAATAAGTTAATATAAAGAAGGGGTATAATACTAGCATATATAAGAAGATTAATATTAAGCAGGGCAATAGTAATATAGAGAGCGAAATTGAAAATATGTCTGTCATTATTATATATATGTTGAAATAAAGCAATAGAGATAACAAAGAAAAAATCAGCTTTAATGCTCAACTATGACATCCTCGAATTTATAAGAAGTTTACCAAGGACAAGTTTACATGTCACATAATCTGTGACTTCATTTAAGTACCTCTTTTATAGTATATCTGTAACCATCACCAAATTCTTTACAGAAACCTATCTAAAATCATATGGAACTGTACAATAGCTGCATAATCCGTGCCCAAATACTGTTAATCTTGCGCTTCCTAGGCTAACAGATAGGTTTGGTAGTGCCAAATTTATGTTAAACAAAGGGTAACACAGCTGAAGACTTAAAAAGTGACCCTTAGAATCTATAAAGAGTTAAAAAAACTGACGACAAAATATAAAATATCTTAAAATAAATTTATTTATAAATACAAAGTATGAAATACAAAGCATTTCATAATTTTGGACAATACCGATAGCTTTCGAAAAATTTATTTTGGAGGATTTTATATAGGTATAATAAAAGGATATTAGTCACCAAATTTTCAAAGCCAAGTACAAATTATTTATCACTGGAGATTACATGTTTCGGATTACGTGTCTAGAAAGTCGACATAATTTTTGACGGAAAATATGAAAATCCCATAACAAAAATTTGAAATCCTTTTGTTTTTTGTAATTATTTCTAAGTTCTCTCTTTTATTTAAATTATTAAATTTTGATAAAGTACTTCAAAAAACCCATTATGAATGAAAGAGAATAAAAGACTAGACAAGTGGGATTGAAACTTTTCCTTTTCCTACTTATAGAAACAATGTCCCTTGAACAATCCAACAATAGTTACAACAAACTTCCACAAAAAGTGTAGCACCTTAAACTTAAAGATTCTGTGAAGATATCCTTCAAAGATACTTAGCATAATATGTAAAATTTCATGGTTTAAAACAAACAAAGTAATACATGGAACCAAGCTATTCGTACTTTTATGGATAAGAAAAGACATAAGGTGCTAGATTTACTCTGTAACAAATAAAATATATTATTTTATATATATATTATTTATGTATTATTTTATATTACAAATATAATACATATTTATATATATTTGTGATTATGGTAACTCCGTACATAATTTTTTGTACTTCATAAGAAAATCTGGTATATAGTTGAGTGATTGTCATCCGATAAAGTTTATGGAAATTATTTGCAACTGTCTTAGAGTTCTTATAGGAATTATAAGAATTAACTATATGTTTATATATGAAATTTATATATTAATTACAAATTTATATAACGGATATAATATAAATAAATTTTACAAACAATTTATTAATCTATAAAATAAATTATATTTAGAAAAAGTTGCATTAAATATTTTTATGTTTTTTTTTAGATTTTATAAAGTTTTATTATAAACTTTAAGTGAATTTATGAATAAAACTCGTAAATACCATTAAATATAAAACGTTATTTATTAAGATTTTTTTAATCTTTAATGCATGGCACAAAATATGATACAAGTATCTAATAATAAAATATATTTTATTACATAAAGTATACAGTTCAATGAATATTCATGTTGAGCAGTTTTAATTTAAGTAACGATTGTATGGATTATTAGGGCCAATTTTATTTCCGTTGCTGTTGAGTTTCTTTAGTTCTGCGTAGCAAATTTTTTGGGGTACTCAAGGATATAAAATATAAGAAGAAAAAACTTGTAAAGCAGAAATAAATCACCAAGACGATGCGTTGGTACGTTAATTCAAATGTAGGACAAACGATTTCATTCACAGCAGTTAACTACACCACTACCCTCTTTTACATCCGCAGATATAATAAGTTTTTTTCTATCGTAATTATTCAATATATTTCAAGAAATTTGTATCTACTCGTTTTGTACTGCATGTATGTAAGCAAATAAAGCTTTTATATAGAATAGAAATATAAATATTTATATAATTTATATTTCTAATAAGAATTTATTATAAAATTTCTAAAATTAATTAAAAATGATCATTACAGATGCAAATATGACGCTTAATGCGTGGTAAGCGTGATATTACTGCTTGGCTTTGCTGCTAACGACAAGGAATCTATAAAATGGGCTTAGCTGTAAGTAAGGGCAAAACAAAGTATATGTCAGCTCAACTGAAAATCACTTGGATGCCAAGCTGGTTATTGGCAACTATACTTTCGAAGCTGTTAATGATTGTATCTATTTTGTTGGGACCTGTCGTAATCATCAACAATACTGATACTATGGATATAAGACAAAAAATTACCATTTCTAATAGATACAGTCACGGATTTAGTGGGCAATTGAAATATAGAGTTCTTTCTAGACCCACAAAACTTATATTCTATAGGTTGCTAATTCCACCTATGGTTCTGTATGACGCAGAAATATGAATGGCATTACAAATTTATGAAACAGCACTTCGTTCTTTCCAGAAAAGTACCACAGCCGAATAAATCACAAACTGAACGTCTTTTACCACATTCAGCGACTTTGCTGTGGGAGTTATGACGTCAATATGGCTGAGTAAGGAGATGTCGATACTACAGCGAAAAAGATGTGGAAAGTGACAGTCGAAGAAAGAATACATAGGGGAATACGTAGTGTCGGATGGAGTGATAAAGTTGATGGAACACGATGAAGTACTGGGTAAATCCACACGCGGAATTACTATCTAAAGATGGTGCGTTGCGTTTAGTCCAAATCTGATAACTGGTTTTTTTGGTCAATTAAATAAGTACTAAAATAGCATTATTTATAGATGTATACAGGGTTTTTTTTTATTAATATATGTAAGTATTCGCAAATAGATAATATTATATCCGTCATATAATACCATTCCTTTATAAGTTAATAATTCGCAAACCGACCATGTTACACATTATTTATGTATTAGTAGTTTTAGCAATATAAAAATGATGTCACAAGATACAGATAATTTTATTCATCTATTGGTGCCCCACCCTTTAAAAAAAAAGAAATTAGAAATGTTACTGATAATAGCTATCGGAACAGAGTCAGAAACAACGTTATATGAGTGAATATGCTCCGAATAAGTATTGGATTTAATGAGAGACTATACTACATATTAGCTTGTCAGGAAAATTAACGAGTTTTTAAGACAAGCATTCAATGATGAATATATTATCTTCTTAGTATAAACTCCTAAATTGTAAGATTTAGGGCTAGGGTAGCATTTTTTGTTAAAGTACTTAAACTAAGCGACGATTGTAGACTTAGCAGCAAACTTCGACTTTGTGAAGTCTATTAAACATATACTTATATCAAAATTTTTGAAAAACTTGTTGAAAATTGGCGCACTACAAAGGAAGACGACCATTGACGATCGCTGGATCTCGATAAGTAATTAAATAGTAATCGACTCTAGTTTTGTATAACCGTGTTTTTATTGCTCTTACTTTTTATGAAACACCAACTCACAATTTTATCTAATAATAATTATATATAAAACTTATTAGGTTTACAAATTCATAACAAAAATATAAAAAATATAATTTGCATGTAGTTTTCAATATCAGCAATATGTTTCAATAATCTCTTAATAAAAGACCTTATCACTTTGATGGAAAGTAATTCATTTTAAAGCTTCTACCTTTCATTAAAGTATTACAGTGTAAGGCGCAAAGATACAAATAAAATATCTAGAAAGTTTCTTATAATATTATTAAATATTTTTCTACTATGTGAATTGAACGCTATCACTGGGCACCCAAATGACTGACTCACATCTTCACAGTTCATATGAGTAATTATTCCAGTGAATAAACTTAATTTATTTAATATGCGATGTTTTTTCTTTGTATACAATTGCAGTATCTTTGGAAACTTTGCCCAACTTCCACAGTTACGGTTTGTCCCTTATTTGAACATATAAAAATTGTATATGCGCTGCTATGAATTATACGAGCTTGTGCCGCTTGTCAGCATATCAAATATGCATATTTCATACGAAAGCGATTGTAATGTATCTGCGTATGTGACCAGAGCCAATTCTATAAATGGGCTCATATCTGTTTCATTGCCTTAGTAATTTGTTGTACTCACATAATATTCATATATATATAAATGTATATATATGTAGTTTTTTTAATATATTATATTCGTTTTTTTTTTGTTTTTTGTTTTTATTTGTTTTTTGTAGGTGCCGACAAGCACATAGCACATGGCTTCACTAAAATGTTCCGCACCAAAAAGAAAAATTAAATACAACAGCCAAAGCCAAAAATTAATATGTAGAAAATGTTTAAAAGTAATTGATTTGAATGTCGATACATTTGTATGAAGTCTCGTTTGTTGAATTATAAATCCAAACACTTTAATATATCTTTTTGGAAGGCATTTGTGATGTCATCATTTAGCAATCGTGGGTGAGCATTTAGTTGCCAAAGGGCAGAAGTCGCATGTCGGATTATTTAAAGAAATTTGGATGTAGACAATTAAGCAAACTAAATATGAAATTTATATGCAAAGGTATTTTCTATTATTAATTAATTACTTAATCAATTAATTACTTAATTTGATAGCGAATTAAATATTTTTATAATATGTACTATAATCGTTGTGGTTTCATCAAATTTTTCCATATTGATTTTAGTATCGGTAATATTATTCTGATATTATAATTCATTTAATAATTTAACAATTTAAAGAGAAAAATAATAGAAATTATTGTATACAGTAAGATTTTGGTAAGGCTGATATCAGGGCTTAGAACTGACATTTTTTCCGTTCAAGTTCAGAACAAAATAATATAATTCGGTTATCGCTCCAGCAAATATATCGGAGCGGATATATTTTTCGGTTTTCGGTTCGGTTCCGATTCGATACCCTGGCTGATATGAGTGGACATCATATGAATATAACATCTGATTTAATTACGCATTTTTCCATTAAAGAACTAAGACAGTTACTCCTATACTATTTCAAGCTTATAGTAAAAATTAATTTTTAATTGAATCACATGTTTAAAAAGGTCTTATCTTAAATATACTTATATACTTTATCATCGCAAGATTCAACTGGAATCGTTGCGCCATTAATGATATTGATATTGGTGATGACTTTTATCAGCGCAGTAGGCATCTTTAAGGAAAAAGGAATTTTTCTCAGAATCACTAAAGAACAAAAAATAATAGTAGTAAATTATTAATTCTTCGATGTTATCTTTTCAGAGTTCGTCTTTTAGATCAGCTATAGAATCTTAAAGAAATAGTTCTGTTACTAAAAGCTTTCTTTTTTTTTGTTTATATATAAGATTTCTTTATCATACATTGATTTCAATATTTTAATAAACCTAGTTTCTCCCAATACAATACAATTATGAACCATGGTTTTCCCAACTCGACCATGACCTATCCTTAACTAAACGATTCTTACTCACAACAGAAAATAAAAAACACAATAACACTTAAGACCGTTAGTTGCCATAGTCTACTGTTAACTTATAATTAAATTTAATTTTTAAATAAATAAATAAATAAGATTAATCTGATTAATTAATCTAAAAATTATATTCCTAAGAACCTATTTATTTTGATTGCCAAAGCCGGGCATTCACAGAGAAAATATATTATGGGTTCTTTTTCCTGCGGGTTTTCACAACTTCTGCAGTGAGAATTATGAAGAATGTGCAGTTTCTCTGCGTTGTTTCCTATACACCAATGACCAGAAAGAACTGCAGTAAGACTTGTAGTGTTAACACGATCTCTTTTGATAAGTTCCGAGAAATTAATTTTATTATAGGTAGACCATGTAAACCTGGAAGTTGCACATGACTTGAGTGCTTTCCAACTGTTATTGACATTTTAAGGAAAGTAGAAGTAGATACTTCTCTTAATGGTCTCTAGGATAATATAAACCGGTGCCATCAGGGACATATCCAGGGAAGCAACAGAGCGCGCTAAACTATCAACTTTCTCGTTCCCTTCGATATTCCTATATACAGGAGCCCAAATGAGTGTGATGTCAGCCAACCGATTTACCTTAACTACATTCTTTTACTACCTTTAACTACTACTTTTCTTTTAGTGATTTAAAATGTATACGTTGTATAAGGTTTAAAAAAAATTTGTTTAATTTTAATACTGAATGCGAAGCTTTCAAAGTCGTTATCAAATGCTTAAATTAAAAACTAAATAAATGTATCAAAAATTTCAAAAATGTTTACAAATCAGAAATTTATTTCTGTAAATATTTTATAAGCAAACCCAAAATAATTTAGGGCAATCTAAAACTTTTCGTTTATATAAAAATATATATAAACATGTAAATAATTAAATATATTTTCTAATGCATATCTATGTAAAAAGTATTACACGTGCGCTGTCAGAAACTAGGTTCCAATATAAAAATGTACTCAAAAATTATAAAAATAAATAATATCAAATAAAGCTGAAAACTACTAATGATCTATAAAAAAAAGCGGCTTATCAGCACTAAATTGAAACTAAAAGGCCATTCACACAAGGCAGTTTGGTCGTGTGGCCGATAAGCAAATCGTACTATATTTGATAAGAATTGATAGGTTTAAGCGCAGTGCTATAAATATTAAGTATATATAAAATTTAGAAAGAAAGAAAAAAAATTAAGTTATTAACAATATATTCGACTGCAGAGAGAAATTGATAAACTTTTATCGGTGAAGTTTGATTAACAACTTTAACACCCAAAAGGAGAAAAAAAAAAGTAGATACGGCACTCGGCAGTCGGTACTCGGCACATGTTTAGTTATGATTAAGTACGAGGTGAGTTACGCCTGAATGTCTGCTAATGAGGTTAATTTTACTCGATTAACTCGATTTTAATTAATGAGAGTTAATTAGGTTAAAATTAGATAGCGGAAATGATAAACGCTGGTAAAAAAAAAAAAAAATTGCCGAAATAAAGAATAAGAGAAATTTCATATTATAACCATACTCGTTTAAATACTAATTGAACAGCTGTAGTTGGGTTGCCGCCTACAATAAACCCAATTCGTAATATAAAAAAAAAATAAAATTTAAATGAAAAAAAAAATATTAAAATTAATGGGAAATCGCTTCATTAGTGGCGTGCAAAATTCTATACAAAAATTGCACAAAGTCGAAGTAACCATGCAATAATCACAAATGCCAACGTTGACATCTTGTGGGTGGTTATCGTGCGGAAAAAATCACTGGCAGTGACCACCACATTTTTAAATGTTAGTTATCATAAAAAAATAAAAGTAAAAAAATTAAATTATAATAATAATAATAATGACAATAAAATAAAAGCACAATTTGTAAAGCGTTGCAATTGAAGGTAAAGTGAGTGTTCACAGTAACATGACATTTTATAGAGATTTTTTTCGACTTAATTTTTTTTTTTTTTTTTTTCATTTATATTTTTTAATATAACTCTAACAGAAATGTTAGTATCTATACGGTGCTTAAGTTGTGTTAAAATTTATATAGCAACTAACATTTTTCATCGTGAAATTTCAGCTGCACCTTTTGGCAGGCAAATACATTTGCAATCTGTGAAAAAAATCGCAAAAGTACGTTTAACAGCTGCCGGAATTCTCAGCACTCAACAGTACTAAAGCTCTGAAGCAAAAAAAAAATCGCATTTAGATGTTAAAATGAGATATAAATTTTAGATTAACTATAAAAAGAAAAAAATATTTATGTATTTCATTTCGAACTTATATATACTTATACCTATATACATGCAATTGTGCGGTAAACGTTTGTATTTAAGAATTTAATTTGTTGCTTTGATTACTCAAATCAATATCTGCGCTGTTCGTTCATAAACAAACGCTAGCAAAGATGTTTCTCACGTTCGGTCTTAACTAAACAAAAGTTTGGAGCATTTCTAGACCAATTAACACAAATTGGTTTACAATTTTAACGCCACCAACGCAGACAATCCACAACTCTGCCGTATGCAAAATGTTCTTATTAAATTTTTAGGGTAAATATTTCAACCTTTTTTTTGAGGCCTTTTTGCGCATTACAGATATCTGAACAGATTGAAAGAAAATAACACTTTTCTTCTTTTTGACTATTATTTGAGTTAATAAAAATTTTAACGTATACTCCTTAATTTTAAAAGTGCTAATAAAGTTTATGACTGACTAAACTTCATATTTTTAAGCTTGATTTCAACAATTTTGTTTTATCGAATATGATGAGGTGTGGAACTATTTTCACCACACCACCATATATACATAACCTATATGCACTACCATAGAAAACTATAGTCTTACTACTACTAACGTATGGATGCGAGAATTTGATGCTCAGCTAAAAGCATTTTGAAATTTAAGTAACCTTAGATAGAGTAGTTGTATATAGAATAGTATGTTCCATATCCCTATGGCTTCGGGATTTTCGAGTAGCTACAACCACAAACTATATTTAATCCATATTTAAAGCAAACGTAGAATGTTACATAGAGTGATGACGTAGCTTATATGAGTGAAGGGAAGCATGTTTGGAAAGCTGTTTCTGTAAATTAAGTACCTTGAGTTACTATAACATCAAAGACCTTGGTAAATATATTTATTATTTCATTAGCATAACTAAGTCAATCATATCGGCCTGTTTGTACGATTTCTTCGTCTCCTTATTACAAACACCTTTACAAACTTATGACTATATCTATATATATGAAGAGGAGGTAGAATCTATCAACCTGGCTTTTTCACTGGCTTGGAAGAGATAACGAAAGCAAACTTATCGGATCTCCTCAACTTCATTTGGAAAACCAAATGGTTTCACAAGGATTACAAAGGTTAGCAACTCGCCTCCCGGCAAAATTTTTTGAGGACATCACAATGGGCAATATATACCTCCGAGTGGAAGTGCTGACAACGGTCAGCACGCGCCTTTCGAACCTAACCTACGATTATATTCTTAGCTATAATAACGTGAAAATTATAATTTGACTTTTATTTTGTATCTATATCATAAATTGATATATTTTCACTGTTCAATATTAAACATTAACTACAAAAGTATACAAAGCTAACTGATTTAGTTTGTTTGCACATTACATTTAAGTTCATTAAACTTAACATAAGTACCAGCGAAAAAGTCATAAAGAAAGTTTTATTAGGATTCATTACGCCTAGCCATATAGACCGAACAATTGAAAGACAATAAAGAAAAATATTGAAACTTTTTTTTATATAACATCTAAATAGATATTTAATAATGTTACTTTCAAAATGCTACACTAAAAGAAAAACTTCAATATTTTCTAGGTAAAAATATTACAACTAAAGAATTTAAATAGAGATACTTCTATTCTGAATAATGTAAATCATTATATTTTGATTAAATAGGAAATTCCATTAATGCATTCCATTGATTAAATAGGGCATAATACATTAGAGATCTCATATAGGAACTTAAGAAAGTGAGTTCAAGTAAGCAATATCTTTTTTGTCTTCTAATCTACAATATCGGTTGGCATTTATATTAAAAATCTTTATTTTAAAAGGTTGTAATTATATTTTATTTTCATGTTATTAAAATAATTAAAAACACTTGTTTTTAATTTAATGATTTAATGGTTAAATCATTCTCATACTTTAATTAAAAGTTAAGATAAATAAAATAATATAATACAAAATAATATAAAGTAAAATAATATAATATAAAACAATATAAGAAAAAAGAATATGACATAAAATAATATACATAATTTAAAATAATTTAATATCACCTCTAACCGCTATTGAAAAATAAAAATCTCAATGCTAATAACAGAGAGCTGTTATATAACCAAATATTTCGACCGTTACTTCTGTATGGATATGTAGCGTTTAGCGAGGCCCCAAACACTACTATTTCCCAGCTAGAAATGCACAAAGCCAGGCTTTAAGAAGACTTTTCAAGGTACCACGGTACATTAGGATGAATAACATCAAGATTATCCGATCAATTAAAACCAACACTGCGTTATGGAATCTCATAATGGTTACAGACTCCTCGGGGAGGCATGCAGATCTGAGGTAAATTATCACTTAGTTTGATGAAGTGATAAACAATAAGCCAGTTAAGGCGTAGAGACGGGTTATGAAGAAACCTCGCAGTTAATAGGGAGTAACAGTGCACAAGTGCACTGACTCAACTAGCCTCAACATAATAATAATAAAATACTGTATTATAAATAATATAATATAAAATAATACAATATAAAATCTATTAATTTAATATAAATTTTTTAAAGTGTACACAAATGATTACAACAATATTAAAAAAATAACCTTCAGAACTCAAAAAAAAAAAAAACACCCGAAGTATTGGAAAGTACACTAAGAAGCATATAATCATAATGATGATGCCATATCATGAAATTGCAAAAGTTTTTCATTCTTCCCCTTGCAAATAAAAGACGAACACAAAAATTACACCCGCCTCATAAAATTCGAACTACTTCGAAATATGTAAAAAAGTTAAAAATTTCAGCAAAAAGAGAAATTTTATGAATTTCTGAATGAATATTGTAAGAAGTAAGAAATAACCACCAGCAAAAACGCGAAAAACTATCTCTGCAACAGTAAAACTTAACGCATTAAAAAGGTTGGAGATACGAGAAGGATATGAGTGACATATCTCGCGACAGTAACTGTGCACACCAGTGATATGGATTAGTATCGCGAAAACGAAGTTTGAAACTTTGTAAAACATTTTCAGTTTTTACTTTTCTTCTTCTTCTTCTTCTCCTTAATTCATTATCTTTTTATATACACCAACCAGCACGCATTGAATTCTTTGGTAGCATAAAATTTCGATTAATCGTAAACACTGAAGACGCTTAGGCGCCCATCGATAGATTAAGGCATACGACAAATACAGCGGATTACTTGCACAGGAAGCGGATATGAAAAAGAATGCAACTATTTTTATTTAATTTTTTTTCTTTAAATTTATAATTTTTTTCTATATTTTTGTTAAAAAGTTTTACAAAATATATTCAAATTGTTTAAGAATTCATTCGCGAGAATTTTACACAATCTAAATATTTAAAAAAAATTTTTTAGATTAAAAATTAATTAATCACAAAATATTTTTTACCGAAGAGTATTTTAAAGTTTTTTCATTTACAAATTATTTAAATAATTTTTGGCTTAAAAACTATTAAACTGGACTTTGTACTCAGACATTAAGCATGCGGTGCACAGAGTTGCCATTTCAATTTTATTATTATTATTATTAAGATACAAATATATAGTTATAGTAAATGAATGCGTTAGCTAAACGGGCCAGCCACTACTGGGTAGTAGTTTTCGTTACTGGGAATGGTAGTCATAGTGTAAGTATTTCAGTTCAAATGTGGTGTTGAATAACATTTCTGGGAATATTATTCTGATTCATATATATTAAACGATAGAAATATATACTCGTAGTATACTTACTAATCACTGATTCACTGATTTGATATTTAAATTATAAGTGCATTTTATACATTTAATTTTATAAACGATAAAATTTATTATACAAAAAACTATTTCATCTTAATATTTATTATGTATTATATATTAATACCATAATATTATATATTAATAATTACTTCTAGTTATAATTATTTTTATGTTATTTACTTTTACTATAAATAACTATTTTATTTATTTTATTTATTTTATTATAAATAATTATTTTTATTTGAATTAATTTTTTTTTTATAAATAATTACTTTTATTTTATTTTATTTAATTTATTTTTATTATAAATAATTATTTTAATTTTATTTATTTTTATTATAAATAATTATTTTTATTTTATTTATTTTTATTATAAATAATTATTTTTATTTGATTTATTTTTCTTTTTATAAATAATTACTTTTATTTTATTTTATTTTATTTATTTTTCTTATAAATAATTATTTTTATTTATATATTAATATTTTTGTGTATATAATGACATGAATAAAATACAAAAAAATTAGAAATAACATATAAATACAATATAATAAAAATTTTTTTGAAACATTAAATATATAATATATACAAGTATAAAATGTATAAACATATTATGTATAAACAATTATTTTAATTTTAAAGTAAATTTACAAGTAAAAATTTTTTTTTATTAAAGTGAGTTGCATTCGAAAGATACTTATAATTCTTTTTCTAATAAATGACAAAAGCTTGAACTAATATACAAGAAAAATCTCAATACCGTCATATATTTTTAATTAAATTTAAATTAAATAGAATGAAGAAACTATTTTTTAAAATAAAAATAGGACAAATATTAAGGAATTACAAAAAATTCTGATTTTTATTAATTGATTTTAATGGTTGATCATATTATAGGTATTTTGCATATTAACACTTAATATTTCCTATTATGATCGATATTAATTATTACAGGGCCACTACTCCATAAATTTCTATGTGGATAGCCAAGCAGCCATTAAGGCGATCAAATCTTACTGGTCATCATCCAAAAATGTTCTAGAATGCAAGGAAGCTACAGCAAAACTAGCCTGCAACCGCAGACTTTGTATGTACTGGATTCCTGGTCATAAAGGCATAGAGGGAAATGAGACAGTTGATGCTATTGTAAGGCCCAAATTTTATTCTAAAATTTAACCCCACAAATCAAATGAATAGTCAAATATGAGTTTTAAATTCACTTAGTAAATGTTTCTAAATTCAATAAGATTTTCCTACAGTAACATCCATTTTTATTATAAACAAATGACCCTGTAAATTTCAAATTAGAGACAAAACATTTTGTATAAACGAATGACCCTGTGAAGTAAAATATGTTTTGATTAGTTTTTTTGCCGCTAATAAAAATTAGTTAAATTTGTTGTAACTATTTCTCTTGTTTGTCTGCATAAACAAATTTAAGAAAAATATTGTGCACGCATTTTTTATGTGATGCAGTTATTTTTGTTGAATTTGATTGCAATGCGTACAACAATAAGAAATTTGTTTTGACAAATTTACGGGACTTTGTTTATTTGAAAATAATTATTGTTTTTGTATGTAATGGAAGGAATTTCAAATAAAAGGGCAGCGAAATTGCCAAATCTTTCTATTTGGAATTTCTTTCACTTCAAGGTAAGTCACTTTTATTAGGGATGATAGTGGGAGCTCGGACTAGTTGGTCCAGGCATATGTTGATTCGTTTGGCCATTGCTGACGATCACCATGTGAATGGATGAACTAGTTTGGGTGAAGTGATAATGGTTGAATTACCTTCTGCTTGGCTTATGCTGGCGTAGGGTAATTTAACCAGTTGAGTTACCTTCTGCTTGGCTTTTGCTGGCGTAGGGTAATTTAACTAGTCATCCAGACTTCCATTTGGCCATAGCTGATGGAGGAATGGGCGACGAGTCACCAACACTGTAAGAAGGCGTGTGGACAACGAGCGTTTGGCAATTGCTGACGGACGTGGCCAGGCGTAACAGTAGGAAGGAACCCTTGTCTGGCTTTTGCTGACAAAGGTATTGCTTTATATTGATATTAGAGTTTCTAGAGATTAGATTTTTGGAATTTCTTTCACTTCAAGGTTAGCAACTTGCGCACCACTACAAGCAATCGTCATACGACATTTCACAACATTCTACACCGTTTACAACATCGTGACAGCGTTTATGACATCATACAACATTTCACAACATCCTACACCGTTTACAACATCGTTACAACATTTATAACACCATACAACATTTTACAACATGCTACACCGTCTACAACATCATTACAACATTCTACATCATTAGCAACATTTTCAACATCGCTTTCCACAAATTGATTATATTTTCTTATTTTTTGTTAAATAATAAACGCTACTTTAAACAGAAGTGTCTCTATTATTTTACTTAGATAAATTTTCTTATAACGAACCCTGGTATACTCGCTGAGTATACCCCAGCTATAGATAGGGCCGGGAAAAGGTCGTTACAAGTGGCGCCCGAGCAGGGACTGAGTTTCAGAGGGACTAGCAGAATTTGTCGCAAGAATACAAGGAGTAAAACAATGTAAACCGGAAAATTATGATTTTATCATCATACTGAATAACACAAGCTAACGTTACCACAAATGAAAATATAAACCCAAGACGGCCAAAGATTAAATGCCTCATGTCAATCATGGCCTCATCATATGCTCATGACCTAGAACAGATAAGGAAGTGGTCGGTACGTTACGACGGAGGAAAGAATCCATTGGGGTTCATAGAAAGAATAGAAGAACTAGCAGATGTTTACGCTATTAACGTAAATCTAGTTCCCAAGATGATGCCTATACTTCTTGAAGATAAGGCACTAATGTGGCATCGCTGTAATAATAAGCATTGGCAGCTATGGACAAATTTCAAAGTCGACTTCCTGAAATTTTTCATTTCCTCTAGATATTTTGAGAAATTAGAAGATGAGGTACGATTGCGGCTTCATAAACCAAAGGAAAAATTCAGGGATTATTTTATCGACATTCAAAATTTAATGCGACAAGCTTGCCTAAATCCAGATTCGCAATTAGAGCGAATATATCGCAACATGAATGCAAACTACAAAATGTACATCAAACATCAAGACTTCGCAAGTATAGAGGAATTAACAACACTTGCTGATGAATTTGAAGAACTTCACACAACACAGCACAAAGTGAGTCGAGACCGTGTTCAAGAAGAAACTATCCACAGGTGTACAGTGGTCCAGTATCCACCAACGATGCCATTACAGAATACAATGAGACTCATGTCCATGACGTCAGTACGAGTTGAAGATATCTATAGTCTAAGCCCCGTATCACCTGTCCGGAACCAGCAGCAAAGTAACCAACAACGTAACCAGTCGATAGATAAGCAAACAGCAGCAAAAGTAAATAAAATTGCAACTTCAAAGACAGCATTACTATCCAAGCCAAGTATAATACAAAGCACACAATGTCAGATTTACCCAGACAAGCATTCAGTAAAACTGCGAGAAAATTTACAAGTGCAAGCGCCATGTAAATGCCTTGTACCACCATCGCATGATCCAAAAGCAAACAAAGAGATACAAGAGTTCCAAATCCCAGAAGTACAACGTCAGCGAAATTTAAAACATATCGAAGAAAATCCGAAAGTATTTAGTCTACAGCGATACACACAAGATCGTCAAGAATCACAAACTCAAATACAAAAGGCACAACGACAACAACGTCCTAGATATATCAAACAAAATCCAGAAGTATTTCATCCAATCCAAGTAATACCAGAGCAAGTGCAAGCGCATGAAATACAACCACAGCAAGTTCCGCAACACGTTACGCCTATCGAAGAAAATAAACCAGGACTTAGTAAACATCGAATTTCCAATGCATATTCTATACAAGATCACGTAAACCTACAACTGCAAATACAAGATGTACAACAATCACGAGAACAAAAGCGTCAAATCGAAGAGCATGATTTATCATCACGTCCAACACTGCCACAACGTTTAACGATAGTACCAGAGTCATCACATGTCAATCGTCCATTGTTACCAACTTCTACAAGTTCAGAATCATCGTCGCAAATGCCACAGAGTCATTCGCAAAGTGATTTCAAATCATCGTTACAATCAAAGGAACTTGAACCCCAGCCGCCATATCCTGTTAATCAACTACAAGACACGCTAGAACACGATCAGATTGTCACTACGGCCCAAGACGAATTTTATAAAGTATTCAAAAGTCCGAAGCAACGTTACAGAAGTCAAGCTAACAGGTAGTATGTCCCGGCACGGTTCAGTTTCCCGGGAACAGTAGTGGTCGCGCTTTTACTTTCGGGGAAGTAGGGAGGGAGTGTAAGGCCCAAATTTTATTCTAAAATTTAACCCCACAAATCAAATGAATAGTCAAATATGAGTTTTAAATTCACTTAGTAAATGTTTCTAAATTCAATAAGATTTTCCTACAGTAACATCCATTTTTATTATAAACAAATGACCCTGTAAATTTCATATTAGAGACAAACATTTTGTATAAACGAATGACCCTGTGAAGTAAAATATGTTTTGATTAGTTTTTTTGCCGCTAATAAAAATTAGTTAAATTTGTTGTAACTATTTCTCTTGTTTGTCTGCATAAACAAATTTAAGAAAAATATTGTGCACGCATTTTTTATGTGATGCAGTTATTTTTGTTGAATTTGATTGCAATGCGTACAACAATAAGAAATTTGTTTTGACAAATTTACGGGACTTTGTTTATTTGAAAATAATTATTGTTTTTGTATGTAATGGAAGGAATTTCAAATAAAAGGGCAGCGAAATTGCCAAATCTTTCTATTTGGAATTTCTTTCACTTCAAGGTAAGTCACTTTTATTAGGGATGATAGTGGGAGCTCGGACTAGTTGGTCCAGGCATATGTTGATTCGTTTGGCCATTGCTGACGATCACCATGTGAATGGATGAACTAGTTTGGGTGAAGTGATAATGGTTGAATTACCTTCTGCTTGGCTTATGCTGGCGTAGGGTAATTTAACCAGTTGAGTTACCTTCTGCTTGGCTTTTGCTGGCGTAGGGTAATTTAACTAGTCATCCAGACTTCCATTTGGCCATAGCTGATGGAGGAATGGGCGAC
>NC_051847.1:182221168-182294812 GCF_002237135.1 Teleopsis dalmanni
ATTGCTTTCTTATGAAGTTCACAAAAAGCTTAAAATATTGCTTACCATTTGTGTTGTATCAGCGTTGAGATACAAAAATATGGTAAGCCAAAATGGATTCTCAGTGGTAATACTGCTCAAATCTGTACATGGAAAAAAGGGTAAAAATTGCAAATTTAGCAAAAATGGTTAAAGAAAATGATTGTGTGACAATTGATGTCGATTTGATATCTGTACTTTTTCTCCAGACTTTTGTTTCTTTACACAGCGGAAGTAGTTTCCGTTTTTATGAAGTTTATGACATTGTCACAAGTATATTCTTTTTAAAGAATTTAATATTGATTATTTTAACTTAAATTTAAATATTATTTATTTTCTTACTTTTACTAAATTGTTCTTTCTTTTTTTTCAGAATTCAATACGACACAATTTATCCTTGCACAATCGTTTTATGCGAGTACAGAATGAAGGCACTGGAAAATCGTCCTGGTGGATGTTGAATCCTGATGCAAAGCCAGGCAAGTCTGTAAGACGTCGTGCGGCATCAATGGAAACATCGCGTTATGAGAAGCGTCGGGGACGTGCCAAGAAACGTGTTGAGGCTTTGAGGCAGGCCGGTGTTACAGGCTTAAATGATGCTACACCATCGCCAAGCAGTAGTGTTAGCGAAGGCTTAGATCATTTTCCGGAAAGTCCTCTACACAGGTAACTATTAAATTGTTGGTAACTTGTAGTAGTTCTGCATATTCGTTTTACATAGTTTGGCTTTAAAATACAATTTTTTGGTATACAAAAACAAAATGTTTATATAATATATTAAATACAAAAAAAAAATATTTATATAGTTTAAAACATAGAATAAAATAATTTAGAAAAAACAATAAATAAATATAAATATTAATATAAATATAAATATAAATATAAATATAAATATAAATATAAATATAAATATAAATATAAATATAAATATAAATATAAATGTGTAGTATAATATAAATATAATATAAATATAATATAAATATAATATAAATATAATATAAATATAATATAAATATAATATAAATATAATATAAATATAATATAAATTATAAAATATAATATAATATTAATATAATTATATATAAATATAAATATAAATATAAAATTAAATATAAATATTTAAAATAATATAAATTTAATTTAAATAAAATATAAATATTAAATATAAATATAAATATAATATAAATATAAAATATAAATATAAATATAAATATTAAATTAATATAATTAAATATAAATTAAATATAAATATAAATTAATTATAAATATAAATATAATCATAAATATAAATATAAATATAATAATTATAAATATAAATATAAATATAAATATAAATATAAATATAAATATAAATATAAATATAAATATAAATATAAATATAAATATAAATAATTTGAAAATAAATAAATAAAATTTATTAAAAATAATAAAATATGATTTCATTTTAAAATAAATAAATAAACTTATTTACTTATAATAAATAATTAAATAACATTAATAATCAATATAAAATGAATAAGATAAGTAAGTAAGTAAATAAATAATAATAATTAAGTAAATAAAGGAGATTAAATATGCTCATTAAAAATGAGCAAAATAAATATAATAATAATAAAGTTAATATATAATATATTAATAATAAAAAGTTAAATTAATAAACATAAGTAAAGAAAAAAATATATAAAATAATAAAAAACTGCGAAAAATACCAAATCAAAAACAAAATATTAAAAAAAAAGTAATAGTAATAAAAAAGTAAATAAAATATATGAAACATAATTTATTAAAATAAATTTGACGAATATTAGGAAAATAGAAATAGTAAGAAATAAAAAATAATAAGAAGAAATTATAAAAAATAATAATAAGATTTTATAAAAAATAATAACAAGTAATTAAAAATTAGATGGAATTAAAGAAAGTGAATCAAAAACAAATATTTTACTTTAAATTGACTGAAAAAATCATATTAATTAAATTAGATAAAATTCAGATAAAAATAAATAAATAAATAAAATAGTAAAAAATGATATATGAAATTTGAGTGTGTTTTATATACATATATTTTTTCTAATACCAGAAAATAAAGTACCTCTTAACAAATTTATTTCCCATTTAATCGAATCTTTAAACAACCTTAAAAAATCAAAACAATTTTTATTTTAATAATTGTTTAATAATTATTTTACAATAATTTTTTAATAACTATAAAATTTACAAAAATTATTGACATATGAAAATGTAATAGTATTGTACATCGTTTTATATATAGAAGAATTAATTAACTATGTCAAATTAATGAATAAATAATATATAAATAATTAAAAGATATAAAATATAATTATTAAAAAAACTAATAATAATTTAAAATAATTACAACATTAAAACAAGTTATATAGTATTAAATTAATTTGCTTTAAAAAAATAATTTATCTTGCCATACAATATAGAAACATATAGTTTGTTATTATTAATTTAATATAGTAAATTAAACAAAAATTAAAAATATGTTTTTTTAAATGCACCGATATTTATTAACAACTTTGAGAAATTGGTTTGGAATGTTTAAGTAGTTCAGCATGATAGTTAGTTTCTGCTAATGACACGTTATTCTTACTAACAAGATAATATAGATATCTACTGAAAACTATGTGCCTAATAACTTTTATGAATTCACGCTAAGTACTTTTTAAATAATTAAAAAAACATTTTAAATTAAATTTATCATTCTAAGTTTTAAACTTATATAATTTTATAAAATTTTTATTTAAATTCATATTTTTTATAATTTTATTAATTTATTTATTTTTACAAAATTAAATTTTTATTTTTAACTCAAGTGGTGGTTTTCAATTATCACCGGATTTCCGTCAACGCGCGTCATCAAATGCAAGTTCCTGTGGACGACTTAGTCCAATACCTGCACTACTGGGCTATGAGCCCGACTGGGGTTATCCCGCTGATTATCAAAATTCAACTATGTCGCCAGCACAAGCCAGCACATTGGATCAATTGGCCGGTTCCATGGCGGAGGAGTTGACTTTGCAAAAGGATTTGATGCCAGGGTCAGTTTTTATAATTTTATGTTGTCTTATGTTTTGTATATTTTTAATTTCTATTTTTGTGATATTTAATTTTAAATAATTTAATATTATAAAACTTTAAAGTAAAAATGAAAAATATGTTTGCATGTTTGTAGCTTGTGTAGCATGTATCTAGTTTGGCTA
Organism: Teleopsis dalmanni; assembly: GCF_002237135.1. Lineage (NCBI taxonomy): Eukaryota > Metazoa > Arthropoda > Insecta > Diptera > Diopsidae > Teleopsis > Teleopsis dalmanni. Next base: position 182,224,414 of record NC_051847.1, read on the forward strand.
CTGTTGATTCTTTATGCGACAGATAAATAAATTGAATTTTTTTTAATTTTTTTTCTTTAAACCAAACGATCATACGGTTGGAGTAGGTTTAGCACTGCCTCAGGCATACCCACACAACCACCACCACCATACCAAGCTCCACAGGTTTATGGTTTGAATGGACCCGTACAACAAGGATATGGTTTACAGGCACAACAATGTTTACTGCATCGCTCACTTACATGCTCTTGCATGCATAATTCACGAGAGGTTGGTTATAAGCTTTACATAATTATTATTATAAGTTTTAATTAATTTTATTTATATTTTTTATGCTTACAGGGCCTTTCACCAAATTCTGTTACAACAACTATGTCACCCGCGTATCCTAATAGTGAACCTTCATCGGATTCTTTAAATACATATAGTAATGTTGTGTTAGATGTTGCTACCGGTGTAACGACTGATAATGGCACCATTTTAATGGTACAACAACAACGGCAGCAACAACCAACACAAACGCAAACAATACACATAAAATTAGAAAGTAAGTACTAAGTCATCGATTGTTGTCATTATACGTAGTGACTTATTTAATTTATTTATTTAAATTTATTAGTTTAAACTAATAATAAGATGAATTCAATTGGGGTCAGTTTCTTTAATAAATTTAATGAGTAATTCCTATATATAGTATGTTAGAACAAATTATATGAAATTAATAATCACATCTGTAAATATTTGTCAAAAGCATGGATATGACTCATCAATTGTTTAGTGATACCAAGGCGTCAAATGCAAATGCTCATCTTTGGACAGTAAATAAACAGGTTCAAATATAAACTTGCTAGACTTTGTTGAGAGAGGTTAATATAGACTGAATTGCTCTTGAAAATACTCACCTGCTATTCTATTCTTTGTTGAGTTGTGTACACTATTTCTTTATCTGTAAAGACGAACAGCTTACGGATTTATTGAACTACTCTTGGCAACACATACTTATTGTTCTAGTATTTATTAAGAGAGGTTAAGAGCATTTGGTATCTCTAAAACCAGGGTGTTCTCGGAATGTAGACCGCACTACTCTTGGAAATGCATAACATTTCCTTTTCAGTCTTTTTTAAATGAAGTAAAGGGCATTTAGTCGTCTCTAAAATCTGGTCCCAGGATGTAGACCAAACTATTCTTGAAAACTATGTTGTATATTCATGTTTTTGTTTACTTGGGTTACATCATCTTTAAATAGTACTTCAAGTATCGTATTATAGTCTTGTGTTTTTTTTTACGTAGATTTCTCATACATTTGCACACAAAAACAGATGTATGCTCTAAAGTTGATATGCAGCTGTATTGAATAGTACAAGTGTTCCTGTGTCATTGAATATTAATACGTTTTCCAACAGGCTTTCTTTTTAAAAAATAATATCGTCTTCTTATTAGATGATATCCAAAACTATATATGACGTAGGCTCAAAATATATTCTTAAATGCTAGGGTCTATAGTTTATATGAGACTACGACTCTCATATAAACTTGAAAGCAACTCGAAACATACAGTTCCTTTTTCCCCTGCTCTCCTTATCACCCATTTATTTTTTTAACACTAAGCTTTTAATTGAAAGTGTTGAAATTAATGGAAGATTCTACTCTATTTTTCTTGAACCTGTTTTTATATGATTATAAGATTATATGAAAGTGATAATAAGCTTGGTTTTAACCTAATAATTTCTTTATATAGCACCGCTTATTTATTCGTAGGTATAAACACAATTACCTATAAAAAATTGTAATGGAAGGTTGGCTTTATGTTTTTTTAACATCCATTATTTTTTATAAGTCGTGCCAATTAATATTAATTTTAAAATACTAGTAATCCATCCTATTTAAAACACTTTAAGGTTTCATCAAAAATATAATAACTAACATATGCATTTTTATGTAATATCTCAAAATATTTTAATGTGTCTTTGTATAGATGACGATTGTGCATCAACATTAATAGGACAATGCATGGAAGCACTGAATAATCAACCACAAATTGATGATTTTAATATTGATAATTTTCATGGGGGTCTGGAGTGCAATATTGAAGAAGTAAGCTTAACTCATTATAAAACAAATTATTTTTATATTAACTTAAAATGTTTTTTTTTTGTATTTATTATTTACCTTGACAGCTAATAAAACAAGAAATGAGCATTGATGGTCATCTTGATATAAATATTCCATTAACTGCAGATGGTAATGGCAGCAGTAATAACTGCGATAGTGATGTTCTTTCAATACAACAGCAGCAACAACTCAATCAATTACAAGCGCAACTACAACAGCAGCAGCAACAACAAATGCAGCAACAGAATCAACAAGTACAATTACAACCAATGCTCAACAATAATAATGCAACATTGGCATCAGCGCTGGATCTGCCAACTCAAACCCAAACAACAAATCTTAATACACGAGTGCAATATTCGCAACCCAGTGTAGTAACTCCACCCTCCTGGGTCCATTGAAATCGTACATAGCAAATAGCAAAAGAGTTCAAGTAAATTATGTAGCAGATAGTTAAGTGTTTCAAATGAACTACAGGACTAAAGGCAAAATTATGTATATATTGTATGAATGAAATATTTTGCAGCAGAGTTATTTATTTTATGAAAATAACAGCAACAGCAATAGCAATAGCAACAGCAACAGCAGGAACAACAACAACAACAGCAACAGTAATTTTTATAAAGCTGCAACATTTTTATAAAATGGCAAAAAAAAAAATAATAAAAACCAATAATATATATATATATATATATATTTAGTTAGGAAATATTTACAACAACAAACAATAAGAAATATGATGGTCAATTGTTTATTGCTTTGAGTGTTGAAATACAAAAAAAATAGATATTTAGCAACAACAGACAACATAACCTTAAGACAATGGCAGAATAATTAATATAATTTAATTAAAAATTCTACAACTACAACAATAATTATAAAGCTATAAGCATACCAACAACAACAATTAAAGTCAACTTGGAATCAACGATTTTATATAGTAAGTATATATAGTATATAGTATGAAATTATAAATAAGTTGTAATCTCAGTAATTATTTATTACAATAAATTTAAAATATTTATTTTTAAAGAATATTATCGTTAAGGTACGATTTAGTGGAGATTGTTAACTACCATATAAATCTTGAATATTAGATTAGGTATGCCAGCGATCCAAAGAATTCACTTAGGCCTACTGGCGCATTCTGTTAAAGTATAAAGAAAACCTCAGTTTTAGAAACCAACTTGAAATTTTGATAAAGCGTAAAATGGGAGGTCTTCCAGTAGCAAAGATCTTCAAAAAACGAAGCGCGTAGAAATGGCGCTGCACATGCGCTGGACAAAAACAAAGCAAATGTGGCCCACTTTCATCGTCCTCTCTACAACTGCGGCTGGAATGGACTCCTAATCGCTTTGAATTTTCGATTATTAATATAATATAAATATTATGATAAATCGATATATTCATGTTCATTTTACGGACTTGTGGCATCTTTAGCCGCGTGCTAAACCGCCAACTCGATTAGCGGTTTGCTATTACCACTTGGTAGTACTGCATGTTTGCAAATAATTTCTCTCTTAGTCGTTACACCGAATGTTCTCTACAGCTTTTCCAATCAGCTGGTATGAGTCAAAGATCTTTCTAGATTATCTATTTTCATCTATACCTATGTGCAACGTTTTCATTTTAGCAAATCCGCTAAATTGGTATATATGTTTAATATGTAAATTTAGATCGTGTTGTTATTATTGTAACCAAAGACCGACTTAAAAAGAAGCACATAAAAAATTGTCAAGACATTGCAAAACAAAGTAGGATAGGAAAGGTTATATGTAGATAGAAAAGAGGAACAATGAAGGTATTCTTTCTATCTAATTTAATACTAGTTGGCAAGGTATATGGAACTATAGATCTTTTGAAATAATTTTCTTTCGAATACACATAATATCAATAACTATAACTATTAGTTTTTGTCCAAGCAGACATTATACAGAAGGAAAGATATGACAAAAGGCTTATAGAGTAAGATTTTCTCACTGTGTAATGTAACGTTTAGTGAGAAGAGACTGCTTTTTTCAATTGCCTCCTTAGTCCTTAGTATCGTCTATTGGCAAGTAAAATTTTGTGTTGAGTCCCTAGACTAGCATCATTTTTTGCGTTTACACCGATTTGCAGGTAAGCAAAGTCTTTCATAAAATTTTCAGCAGTGATATTGTTTCCAAGCCCAAGCATTTTGCTGTATTGGTAATAAGTACTGTGTTTTGTATTCATTTACCATAAAAGCTATTAGCTCTGCTATATATTTAAGTTAGAGAAATCCTTACTGACGGTGCGACTAGTACAAAAACAATTAGTACAGTTCAACCTTTCTATTTAAATGATTGCTTTCAGTATTAGATGTGTTCATTTAAGTATTTTAAAAAAGTATATCTTTTGTAAATAATAAAATAATACGAGTTTCTTACAATATCTTGTAGAACTTTTACGTAGAGCTTTTAGATAAAAAATTCTTACTAAAAAAATAAATCTTTAAGATTTACTTTAAATTTTTACATTAAAAGCTGATTTAATCTTTAAAGATATGCACAAATATGATATGTAACTTCTTCTTCTTCTTTCCATAGACTAAGTTCCATAGTCTACAGCTTCTTAAGTTGTTTTCAATTTTAATCATTTTAAAAGATATTCTAAGTGACGTTTATGCATAATTTATGTTAATAAAGCAATTTTACAGTGAAAATTTATGAATATGAATGAATTTCTATACAAAAAATTAATTTTATAAAAAAAAAAATTAACTTACAACCCCCCCAAAGGCGGTGATACATATAAAATACAAAATGTGACATCCGTTTGCCGCTTCGTAATTTTACTGCCTAAATAAATGCAGGGTAGCTGGGTAACTTCTTGGCTCCATACATCCTGCTGCTGCCAATTTCAATCGTATCATAAAATGTCCCTTTAAAAGTTGCTTAGTTTCCTCAGACACACACCCACACTGGTGTTCCCTCTCCTTACTTTGCACAAAGCCTCATGTTTATATACAAAACCTTAGTTTTCCTTATAAATATAAATATTCTTACCGCGAAAAATCAGCAGAAAACAAGGAAAATCATAAAAAAATCACAATAGGGCAGCGAAGACGACAACTTAAAAATCGTGTACCAAATGAGCAGGAATAAAGCCCAATGAATCTTTTATTTCCTGTTGAAATATAAAATCACAGATTTCGACAATAAAAATAATAAAAGGAATCAAGCATTTGAGAAGAAAAAAAACTTGAGGCAATTACACGCGTACAATTATCATAATAACTTCTTAGCAGCGATTTTCAAGAACGCGGCTCTATTTGATTTTATTTCATTTTTATTATTAATAATTTTTTTTTCCACATTATATTATATTTCCTTTAATTTGGAAATATACTTGAATTAAGTTGAATTTCTATAAAAATTAATATCTGGCTTCGTACTATTAAAATGTTAATTTCAATGACTTTTGGCTTATTAGAGAGAAAACATAAATAATATATGTACTTGCAGTTAATCATGATTCTCATAAAATTATCTAAGTAATTACGAAAATTAATTTTACTTACTTTTTATTACAAGCCTGAGCTTATCACTCATCTTTACTAGTGATATTTACTCCATGCCTCAAAGGATGTATTGAGCATCTTGTGTGAATTTGTATGCCTTTCTACCACTTTACGAGCAAAAATAATTAACAAATGTTTTTCAATGAATCATAATTTTTACTCTTTTTCTGTATTGGAATCCCCTATTGGATATGTTGTTGGCTATGTTTTATCTCTTCATTACAAAACCCTGCTTCAGACAACAAATTTCAAAGAACTATTATAAAAACATGTAGATACAAATAGTAACGAATGTAACATAGCTATCTAAAAAATATTAAAAAGAATAAAAGACCTATCGTGATCTTGGGTCCTTAGTGTTTAACAATTATATCCATATTATATAAAATCTATAATTTTGCTATGAGTGTGAAAAGCTAAGTTGGATTTATTATTTTTCTTTGATTTTGATTTTTGATGTTGATTTTTATGTTAAATATATATATAAGAATATATATTTTATATATATTTATTATATAATATATAATATAATATAATAGATTAGTCACAGATTAGTCTACAGATTACAGATTAGTCTGTACAAACACACTATTCCCATTATAAGCTGCAATAACAACATACCTTCTGCTCAAAAAGTATCCGGATTTTGTTGTTTGTTAACTACTCCTTAAGTAATAGACCTTTTTTAAAATATTTTTTTGTTATGTTGGTACACCCTTTCTTGACATATGGTACAAATTTGAACGCCATTTGTCAATTAGTTTGTTTACAGCAGCTGTTAATGTGAGATTATCTCAAGTGCATATATGTTAGCTATGGAAAATTCTTGTGCGCTATTTTTTAACCAAACAAGGCATTACTGTCATCGCTCAGGCACCATATTCGCCAGATCTGGATCCGTGCGACTTTTTCCTGCTTCCGAAACTCAAATTGCCCCTTCGTGGTAAGCGTTTTGAGTCGATTAAATCGGTAAAAGAGAATTCGCTGAAGGAACTAAAAGCCATACCTTCACGGGCCTACGAAAAGTGTATGGAAGATTGGATTAAGCGTTCGCATATGTGATCGCTTCAGAAGGAGCATATTTTGAAGGAGATAAAATAAATTTGGAATAAAATTTAAATTTGTCTGTTTTATTTACAAAATCCGAGTACGTTTTGAGCACAATGATCACAATGATCAATTTCGTACTTTTAGTACAATTTTGATATTTCTTGTTGGAATCTACATTTTAAAATAAAAAATATTTATTTTTTGGAATTTTAGAAAATAGTTTTTTGTCTAATTATATTTGCTCCGTTTAAGCTCAAAGTCTGAGATTCACTACTGAGCCAAAGTGTTCTGATCAACGTAACGAGACACTGAAAACCGATGACCGCTACCATTACCAACTTTTAATCAAAGAAACTTTTATACTTAATTTTTTAATTAATATTAAAAGCAACAATAAAACCACATTTGACGAGCCCATGACTTTCTGTATAAAGTAGCCCTAATCAATTCAAAAACTACATATACGAACTCCTACTAGATGGCGTGTGTAGGCGTATTCAGTGTAGAAATTCAAAACCTTTAAACTACGATATCTCGAGAATTTGGTAAACTATATCGCCATTCATTGTCAAAATGACTTGGGGCTTGAAATAGAGCTATTTTAATACTCATATAGCACTTACAAAATGACTATTAATTTGAATCTCATACTATAATTTAAACATTCATCGATAATCTTCATTATGTCAAATACTTAAATGAGGATCATTATTAGCTTGTTAAAAGCGCACTTTCCATTACATTTAACTACACATTCAAGTCCAACGGAAATTATATAAAATTAAATCAATTTGTCGTCCTTAAATGAAAATGAATAAATTTGCTTATTGAGAATTAATGGCGTAATATTCCAACCCCTCCCTTCAATCCACAACCAACCTTTCAATGACTGACATTGATGTAATTGCCAAGTAATTTTTAAAATATTCGCTGAGGGCTATAAAAAAACCTAAGCATTTCCACAAAGCTGAAATGCCTAGGCTTGGAACTTCTGTATTCTCACGTGATGCTTGTCTGCACCGGTAAGGTAAAGTGGGGGTGAGCAATTACTTATCTAACAAAAAAAAAAAAAATAAAAAATGTTTAGAACAGCTCAGCTAAACAAATTAAGTGATTTTAATGTTGTAACAAAATATGTGTCCATGTCCACTCCACCCCTCTTAGTAACTTTAAAAAAACAGTACTGACTGCAGTAAGCAGTCAGTGAGTAAGCAAAGTTACTGAAAAATTAATTATGTCCTTAGGGCGAATGCGTCCTCGCGCTTACCTGACGCAACTAAGAACAAATGGAGCATTAAAGAGCGAAGCGTATTTGCAGCTAATTTACGGAATCGTCCATTGGAGCAGAAAAAACTGAATGTCGACATTTTTCTTTATGAAGTAAAAAATGTTAAAAGTTTTAAAGCAAAAGCTAATTTCGAACTGTTGATGATGAGTAGCAAAAAAGGTTTGGATTTCTCTAAGACTTACTTGAACTTCCTATTTCATAGGAATTTTGCTTAAAGGAATGAAGAAATATCCTTCGAGCGGTCGCAGCAACAGAAGTTTCGCTTTGACCGCATTGCAATGTCGTCGTTGGCGTGTATTCGGTCAGGTTTGAGTGTAAATTATGCAGAATTCTTCACTTCTGCTTTCCGACTTTCCTTTTTCTGTTTAAATTAGTTTACGACAAACAATTTTAACGGACACTGATTTTTTGCTTCCAAGATTTTTTGCTCAATTTGTGCTTAATTCCTACAGATTTCTTCTTTTTTTGGTCAGTTATCTGCTGCTGGTGGTAAAGATTTCACTCGTAATTTTCTTTGACTTTTCCTTGGCAACTTTTACGAACTGTCAGTGCACATTTTTGCTTTGAAAAAGTTTTCTTTAATTTTTTTTTCAACAATTTTTTTTTCTTTTTTTCCAACAATTTTTTTTTCAACAATTTTCTGTTCTTTTTTCAACAATTTTTTTTCCCCTTTAATGTTGGTCAAAATAAATTGAATTTGTCTTTGGGGCTGTAATCCAACAATTAGAATAGAGCTTGAAAGATGTTGGAAGTATAAAAGTGAAAAGTTTGTGACGTAAATCATGCGACCAATAAAAATTCGCTCAAAACTTTTAAACTTTTTCATTTAAGTGAATTATTTGAATTACATTATTTAAATTTTTTATTCTGCATTGTTACTTCACTTATCTTAAGTATTTAAGAATAATTCAGTAAATATCTACGAAGATTATTAAAATAAAATTTATTATTATTTTTTTTTTATTAAAATTCTCATAAATTGATTTTATGCAAATTTTTGAAGGCATTTCTCAGAATTTTAGTAAAGTTCATTGAATTTCAGTATAATATCTTATTTCTAAATTATGTTAATAATAGATTTATAAACTGTAAAAACATAAATTAAGCATTAAATATGTCAGTAATCAATTTTGAAATATTAAAAAAGTTAAAAAATAAATTGAACTTTTAAAAGTGCTTAATTTTGAGCTTAATAATGATTACATATTTATAAAAAAACTTTAATATATATGTGTAAATATGTACTAAATTTAACCTGCGTTCTACTTCGTATATTGTTCTGATGTTTCAATTTCAATATATATTGATTTTCAATCCCTTATCAACTCGTTCACTGTTGTATTATAGTACTTTATGAGCTAGAATTTTTTACCAACTGTATTCTCTTTTCTTAGAATAAGCATGAACATTTCTAAATGTTCATTACGTTGTTCATCAAATTCATATTTGTTACATTTGTAAAAAGACAATGGATTGGTTTTTAAAAATTAATAATGGTAGATTAGTTTTTTGATTGAGATCAGACTATACGTATTATAGAGGTGTAATATTCGTATATATGAATTGTATTTGATAGTGTGCGTATGTAAAAAACATGTTGTACATATGTTGGTTTCTTCATCTTTTCAATGGTTTCAAAAGCTATTAAACAGTTCTATCGTAAAACTTGACTAAACTGTACGAAAACTAGAAACATTATATTACTGTGTCTCTACAAAGTCACTTTTTCTAATAAGTCTTTTTATAAATGTTGTCAATAAATATTTGATTTTATATACAAGTCCTTTAGGATTGAAATATAGAAAAAGTAATTTAATGAATGTTATTGGCATATTACGCAGAGAAAACTTACAGATCTATTTGAGAATAATGCCGTCTTCCTTTTTATGTTTTATCATCTTAGTTTCGAGTCAAGTCTTCAATGGTTTCATTAATTCTGACGTTGTTGACAAATACATTTATTATATACTCGTAAAATATATATATAGTGCGAGGCTGTTTTTTATGACTATGTTATAAGTATAATTTTTTTCATATATTAAAACTTTTCTTAACGACTTGAGCTCTCGCTCTATATCAAAGTGGTTAAATTTATTGACTGTTAAAAGGGTTGACTACAGTTTGTTACACTTATTATTTTCTCATTTCTCCACTTTTCTTTATTTCCTCATTTCATCTTATTATATTTATTGTATATCTTAAAAATCAATCTGTTTTCAGTTAATATATGGTACGGAATGCTAGATTTTTAAGATCTTTTATAATTTTGCAAATATTACTGACATTATTACACCTATTTTTTCATGTCTTCACAGGGAGAACTACCTAAATTGTAAATTATCATGACTTTATAAATCTTATTTATCAAAAAATTGCAAAATATCAATATATTATTTGACAGAAGTAATATAAATTTAAATTAAAAAAAAAAAAATTTCGTTGGAGCTTTCATCAAAATCATTAAAAAATATTAAAAGATTTTATAGTAAAGAAAAATTTACAACAATAAACTTTTTGGTTTAATATTGGCTATTTCGATATTTAAAATCAAACGTCTTTAGAAATTTTTAATAATTTATGAGTTTAAAATTATATACTTGCAGTCCATAAAAATATATACGGACTACATAAATGACTATATTAAATTATCGAAGACTTAAAAGTTTTATTTAGATTTTCGAAAATGATGTTTTCCCAAGAAAATTTCTGTGCGTAAGACTTTTCTTCACTATGTACCTTTATGCTAAGCAAAAATATTAGCTATTTTGTTATTAAATTATGAAAATAAAATTAAATAGTAGATTATATAGGTATTTCCTGACACTTATAGTCCAAACAAATTATATACAAACTATAAACTAATTAAAAAATTCGAATATTTCCTAAGACCACTAATGAGGAGTATTTAGCAACACTAGAAGCGTTATATGGTCAACTAAATTTCAATAAATTAACTAAAATTTTCGTTGTTGTCTTTTCATTTCTATTCGAACCCTTCTAAAGAATAACAATTTTTTTGTACTTAAATTAATTTATAACTAGTACTTTTTAGAACGTACTCTTCTTAAAGTTTTAATCAATTTGAAACTTTAAAACATATAAGTATGTGTAAATAAAATCATTTTAAGTTTTCATGTAGGCAAAGGAAAGTTTTTTCTCCACAATTTCTTTAATAAAATTATAAATTACATATTTTAAAAAACGTTAACCAAACTTAACCTCAAATGTGCATATTTAAAATTGATATATATTTTTTTTACACATACCAATAATCATTCTTTCATTCATCGCTTTCAAGTGTTGAACAATTCCTGGTATGTCTCCAAGGCAGTTAATAAAAACTGACATCTGCTTAGAACCCAACCGCAAAATAGCTCCCATAATAAAATTAAATTGCCGCAAGTGCCACCGAAAAATTCGCTGAAAAATGTTACCCGTGTAAGGACCGCAACAAGGAAGAAAATTGCCTTTTCCGCAGAATCGCCAGTTTACGGCTTATCAAATCGCAAAACAAAAAGAAAAAAAAAAAGAACAAGAATAAAATAAAATTAATATATATGAAAAGTTTTTTTTGAGAACAAAAATCGCGGTTACCAAATGACACAATAACGCGTTGTTAACGCTCTCGCAGGTGGGTGGAGGATGGAGGAGGCAATTCATTTGACAGTTGTTGGCATAATTTCAAGGAAACCACAAAGCACATGTCACACTGCGCCCCCGAGGCACACTTAACAGCAATCACACCACCTGACTGAAATATAAAATATAGAAATGAAAATGTTAAAAGGAATTCGAAGGAAAAAAAATAGCATTGGCGGCAATTAATTGAAAAAAAGTTTCTGGAAAAAAAAAATACAAAATGTTTAAAAAAAAAAATATAATAAAAATTTCTGTTAGTAGCGCTTGGCAGCCAGGCAAACCTGGTAAAATGGCCTTAACGCCAACTTACAACTGAAATGTGAAAAAAAAATTTTTTTTAAACCTGAAAACTTTGGCAACCAATGACGCGTCCTAACGTCACCAGAATTTGCTACAAATTTTTTTCTATGAATTAAAACTTTTTTTGTAGTTAATTTTTTTTTTTGTTAGTATTCCCATTGTCCCAACCGGAGAGAGGCAAGTTGATGATGACACCGACTTTCCGCATACACGTTGCTTTATGATGCGAAAAATGTGCTGTGTGTTTGCGTATTTTACGCGCAACAAAGTGTCAAACACAAATTCCTATTCGGAGCAAGGATAGGAGGAAAAAAATCCCATAAAATAAAAAGAAATAAATTGAATCACTAATAAAAAAGAAAGTTTGTCATGAAGTTGGCTTCATTTATTTGATGTGGCGTGTGATGCTTAAATTTTCTTCCCAACTTGCTGAATAATTCAATCAAAATGAGCTTGAGTTGCCATGGGTTAAGTAAGAATGCGGCTTCCAACCGCTGCATAGCAGTCACTCACAGTCTAAAAAAGCTAATTTCAAGTTAAATGCTGCGCTGCCGCACACCTCCCCCCCATCTCCACCCACAATTGCTGAAATATTGACAGGAACAAGAATTGTATCTGGGCAAGTGGTTGCTTCAAGGAAACGCTACACCGTACATATTTCTACTTCTTGCATGAAGTAATCGAGGAGGTGTCAAAGTGGCATGTAAAGTGGCAACGTTTGTGGCGCACAATTTTCAAGTTGACAACTTTTTATGTCTGATTAAATTTTAATACCAAATTTTTACATCATTAATAAATTCTGCATGAATAATGTTAATAAATAAATGAAGTTAATGCGCAGGAGACAGGAGAGTGTCAGTCAGCCCAGTTGATTATGTTGTTAACTGCAAAACTGGTTGTGAACTGGAACTGACATGAACTGAATGCTACACTTAGTCCATAGGTGGTCACCATACGACCACCTTAGCTCTGGAAGTACACTAATCCAACTTTATTTAGTTGCAAAAGTTTGCAAAGTTTTGACATTTGTTGCAAAGTTGCCAACTTCATTTCTTTTACTGCCACTGAGATTTGCAGTTAGGTTTCAGAGTAGCTCGGTAACGGGCTAATTAATTTAAAATGCTTAACTGCTTAACAGTTTAATGTCATTTTTACTTTTACTAACTGGTATCTAATTCAATAAAACTTTTCCTAAAGATTTTGTTTCGAATAGAAAAAGTTGGTGATCAATTTTAAAAATTTAAAATTTGAAGATATAAGAGAAATCATTTATAATTTATAATTATTAGACACTGATAGCGCCTCGATTTTTTCTTATAAGTTAGTAGCATTGTAACATGCGTAACCATGCGAGATTTAAGTATGATTTGTTACTCAGTGTATTTATATCAGAAGCTTTTACAATTATACCGTTGAGTGTTTTATAATATTCACTGTGAAGTGAAGATTGCTGACTCGTTCTCGTGCCATACTCCTTAACCCATGATTTGTCGCTAGTTATGATCCGTTTCATTATAGTCAGATCCATGGGTGCTTCATCGATTAATTAATTATGTCTTCATCTTCTAATGATAGAAGATTATAAATTCCGGAAGAATATATTATGCTAGAATAAATCAATTATAATTATCTCCTTGACCAGTGTTTGTTAGACTAATCTCTGTGCAACGTCAAAATTCTTTACAGTGAACTTTTTGGAGCTGATGATATATAAGGCAAACTTAAGTACAATTGATGATTATTAATAGATATAAAACTTTGTCGGATATGAAGACTATACATAAACGTATTGAAAAAAAAATAACTATAATTGAAGTATTCTAGTTTACTTCGAATACTTCGATTATATTATATGCTACTTGAAAAAATTCGGTCCACTTAAGTCCACTTAAGTTTATCAAAAAACCGTTAAGAATGGAAGACTCTCTTGACCTCAATAAGTTAAGATCATTCAAGAGCTATTAAGAATAATGATTTTGATAGTTTGTTAAAAAATTTATGAGAATGAGAGATTATTGTGCAAAAATTTTAAATTCTTCAAGGACTATTCATCATCTCAAAAATGATGATTTCTCTATATATTTGTATGAGAAAAGTAATTGTTCATGTTGTGCAAATGTATTTACTGGTATTTGTGTACAGTGTTAGTGTTAGTTATAAAAATATATTCAGTATTATATGGTGTCTTATATGGTGTTATATATACAGTATTATGTCTTATACAGTATTATATGGTGTCTGTTAGATGAATAAAATCCTATTCCTAACTCTAAATTTCAGTTCCTAAATAATGCTAAATAATTAAAAATTATATTCTACATACAGTTTTCTGTCTAATAGATATGAATTCTACCGGATACATTATTTTGCTTTTGACTCTATATACAAAATGATTCTGTGAACAGAATCTGTGAGAAAAATAATTAAAATAATCTAGTTTATTTTTTCTATTATTGAAGATAATGAAAGACTTTCAGACCTACTAGGTAGTTAGGTGGGTTGAAGTGGCGGCCTTGTATCGAAAAGACCATTTGAGCTTAAATAAGGGCCTATTGTGGTACCACGGGAATAGACTAAAAGATCTGTGTACGACCAACGCCGAAAAAGATAACGACTCCAACCTGACAACCAACCTGACAGCTTTATAAATTTGGCTAAGGCACTAATATTACAAGATGACAGCTCTGTCAGGCGGGCAAGAAAAGGGGCTCCTAAGATTTCATCTTCTTCTAGCTAAAGAAGTGCACTGACATATAAGAAAAACCTATTAATCTATTATTACAAAAATGTTAGATTACTCTAAAAACGTTTAATTGGTCAATAAAATGTGACAGATCGAGAGTAAATCTAGAATTTAGATATACCAATCGAAAATGCCATAATAGTATTGTATAAAATATAAAACTATTATACTTATGATATAGGATAAAAGATACAGCTGTTATAGTAACTCAATCAGTAGTATTATCTTAAAACACTATTGAACATCTGTTACGATTTAATTTTAGAATAAAAATAAATTAAATAATTTAATAAAAAAATAAAAAAAAACATATATACAAACATAAATAAGGTGATTAATTTAACTGCTCATAAATTCCTAATGCAAACAACACTTCAAATGTCAAGTGGAGGTGTGAAATTTTATTAGACGAAATCAGCAGCCATCGCCACAAAATCTCACAAATTATAGGTCTTTGGTTAAAATGTGGTGGCATCGAAAGGTGGGGAATCCACAATAGTTTATGAGTTTGTGAGTTCATAAAATAAGACGCGTGTTTGAACCGCATCGCATCGCAGTCAATTTGTAGCCAAAAGCATTTCACATGTGAGTCAATGTGTTAAACAATTTTATCGTTTGCTTGCTTAGCACCTCTCACACAACTCTATAAATTTTAATATCTACATCAACAGCACTGCCGTCGGATAGGTGATGAACGTAAAGATACACTTGCACAGATACACGCACTTTTGCAATACAAGAGCATTTTCCAAATCATTTTCCAAGCTGCTTAAGTATTTTATACTTCCGACGAGTAAAATACTTCCTGACATATTTAAATGTTGTTTATCCTTTAAACACCCTTTGGCAGAGCATTCACTCGTTAACTGTGCAAAAGCACAAACAGAAGCAGAAGCAGAAGCTCCTTGTTGCTTTCATTTTCCAGTTCCTTGCACGCTTGCACTATACATTACTGTTTAGTCTTCGCAAGCAACTCACAGTTATCCTTCCTTCATGGATTGTGTACGCAATCCATTCAACAAGTGGTAATCCTGGTACGTACGTCTTACTTACTCGTACTTTCCTTATTTGTTTGGTGTTAAGTCATTTATATTGTTTCATTTTATTTTATTTTTTGCTTGTCCTTTTGAATTTACCCACCAAAATCCTTAAACATTTTAAGAAGCTCTTGTCAAGATTGTCAGCATCCTCACTTAAGTTGCTGCTGCCACTGCTGCTGCCATTTCTACCACTTCTACTCTCTTCTGTGGCAGCTTTTTTGCACACTTGCACAACAGATTTGGCGGGTTCAGTGAGTTCCAACACTTTTTGTTCTTATATTTTTCTACAAATTTATAATTTTTTCCTTGCATCCGTATTCGTATGCTCTGTTCCTTGCAGTTCTATAGCATATCCTTTACTCCACTTCAAAGTTGCTCGCTCACTTCATGCACATTTTTAAACCAATAATTTGAGTCAAGTACGCGTGCATGTGGCTTTGGTTGGCGGCATTACAACTGAAGTGCCCACAATTGTTGAGGAGGTGTTCTCTCCGTTTCCACCGACTCACCAATCCTGCACAATAAGACTATGGCGCGGAAGGAGCAAGATGGGATTAAATGCCATTAAATTGACGACAATTTGTATTAGTGTTTTTGCTCCTTTCTTTTTTTTTTTTTGCAGGTCGTATTGTCCTTATTGTCCTCGTTACTGCTATTGTTGCTTTCTTGGTACTGTGGTTTCTCTGCAATATAATTTGAAAATTACTGGAAACCATTTAAATGGAGCAATAAAAATTTAATTTCATGTTTGTCGTAATTATTCAAGGAAGTGGCAATTTGTTGGCAGGATTGGCGTGATTTAGCATAAATAAAAATGTTTCGTTTTACGATTTTGATTTTGGTTTTTTGTTGCCAGCAATAATTGACGACAATCAATTAATTGATTGGTTACAGAAAATTTTTTACTATTTAACTTCTCTTTTGATTCATTGCTTTTTAAATGAAAAAGTATTCATAAAAGTATAAAGTATTTCTTTTGAAGCCATAACGTCAACAATAATAACTTAATTTATGCTTTCTTCAATTTATAAGAAATTTTCTGATTAAAATTTAGAAATCATTATTCCTATTATTACAATTATTAAAGACAATGGTGCACTACAATCTTTCTATTCTATTTCTATTAGATTCTATTTTATTGTCTATTGTGTCTATTGTGTTCTACAGATCTATTATACTATCCATGAAAAAAGTTTCATAATTCAACCTGAATTAATTAAGGCTATTAATAAACTACACAATATCTATTGGTTTCAACTTACAGACCTTATTTAGTTTAATAAAAATCAGGTACTAAGTACTAAAGCGCAGAATAAAAACGATTAAGATGACGTATATTTCACTCGATATTTCAAAAATCTGCAGATGTTAGCGTCCTTTAACCCAGCTTTAAAATGTAGTAGTTAACATGAATCACTTTTAATTGGGGTTATTAGTTATTAAGGGTTTTGAAATCTATGGTAGACTTAAGCTCGATCTGTCAAATTTTGTTGCCCAATTGAATATTTTTAGACTTATCTAACATTTTTATAGTAACATTTCTAGACATTTATAAATTTTATAAATCCATTTATCGAATCTAATCACATCTTATTTGTCAAATCATATAAAAAATGAAGGCTCGACTTGAACAAAGTTCACTTTGTAGCGGTAATCAAATGCGCAAAAAACTAAAAATATCCCAGTGAAGCATCCAACGCATCGTCTACACGAAATAAATGGCTTTCAACTTCGCCAGATGCAAATCCGTTGGAATATTCGGTCTGGGTCATTTTAGGAGAACAGGGTAAGGACTAAAAATTATACCAGTATGGATGCGCTGAAGCATGCTGAAGAAGTTTAGGATTTTTACAGAGAATGTGTTCAGCCGTTTAAACATCCATTCGAAAGGATGAATTAATTTTATTAAAATGGTACCTTAGTCTGCAGATGTTCTGTCAAAAACCTGATGAGAATTTGAGGCTGCCTTAGATGGGTTGATAAATGTCTTAGCCTGTTTTTGATCTTTCGTATCGTAGTAGTTTTTAAGTTGTACAAATTAAATTGAATTCTATTTGATTTTTAAAGTCAATTATGACGAATAAAAACTATAAACTATTTAATATAAAGATATTTTGAACTTGCATCTTCAACTATATAAATCATATATTTATATATCATATATTAATCACTATATTAAACAACTCTACGTTAAAAGATCCAATTCTATTTAACACACTATTTTTTTAAAATATATTTTTATTTATTAATAAAAATATTTTATCTCATATAAAAAAGATATGTAGTCGTACGTATGTAGTTTATGTGACTATTATATGTAGGCAATAATAATTTAACACATATTTATCACATAATATTTAATATAAAAAAAAATCATAAATAAAAAAATATTATAAAAGGATTTAAAACGAGCAAAGTGTGGCGCTAAATTGTCAAATTGCAAATAATATTCAATTACTTAAGTATACCAGGCTTAAGTTTATATCCTTGCCAGTGTATATGAGTCGACTGAGCCCATAAGTCTCACAATAAACAGCGGCGAGCAATAAAAATGCGTGAACTATGACTAAAATGCCGGCAAGTAACCAATAAAAAAGATAAGCGTTGCCTACAGATCTGTGGGCTATTAAAATACAAATTCCGTATACTGAGACGAGTCAATGGAGGAGTGACTATAGTTGGGGTGTTGGGATTGCTGCAATGTCAGGCTAAAAATTTTATGACTGACAACTAATAATTTCGTCGGATTTATTGTTATTACAGCGCGAAAATACTAACAATTTGAAATTTTTATGGTGTAATTTTTGACATTCGAGATTTGAGATATTTTGGGCTGTCGATGGGCCAACGAGAGCAGAAAAGTTTTTTCTTTGTGTGTAAGATATACTTTTTTATATATTAATTTTTTTTTTTTAGGTAATATTTTTACTCATTTTTATGTTATTATCAAACACTTATTTATATGCAAATTGTTATTAACATTTTTGCATAATTTGCTTCCTATTTCCACTTCAGTTCGTCTTATCTTGCCTATACTTAAGGATATTTTTGCGGTGTCTTCTTATCGGTCAAATAGTGCGAAATTGGTTTTATGAATAATTTAAATAGTATGAATTCTACTAAAGCCAACTAAAAATGAATATTAATTTTTATTCTTTCTCTTGTGATTTGAATATATTATAAACATAATGGGAGCATAATTCCTAATGGTAGTTTAGTATAATTAAATGATTTATTTAATGGTGGAATCAATTTGTATTACTTTTATTGAAATGCAGGAAAGTTGAGTACTTGATGTGCTATAGTTTATTTAAATTCAATTATTTCTATATATTGGTTTGGTAAAGAAAGGAAAGCAGTTGATATTAATAATTTTGAGGAACAATCATTCTAACAGCGTAAAAGTTAGTAATACATAATAAAGAAAATAAGAGAGTAATTAAGTTTAATTTTAACAATCCAAGACTTATTTTGACTCAATTCAGATTTTCTGAGCAAGCCTGATATGTATATCAACATATTAGAGTAGAGTTAGCTATTTTGAACCATTTCTTCTACTGCATTATTTGCGGCTATAGCTTTCTTCTTTAGATATTAAGGTTCTAATGGCAACTACTCGTATAGTATGGTACTACTACATCTTCTTGATTGTTTTCAATAAAAATGGGAACACTGGAATCGTGCCATTATCGGAATCGTGCCATTTTTTCTATATTATTTCTCAAATAATATCCAGTGAACAAATTTGGAGATCTATAAAGCAGATAATATGAAAGGAGTTCCAAATACGAATGCAAGCATTAGAATATTGTTAGGTAAAGGAATTGTGACAGAGAAGTAGATTATTTGCGATCACGAATATATTTTGAATAGCTGGGTATAAAGAATATATTAATTGGGCTTGAATCGGTTTGTGCATTTGGGATATGAGAACAGATGGGCGACATCATGGAGAGTTGAGCTGCACTTTGGGCACAATTTGGAAATTGCTGAATTAATTCCATTCATCTTGCTTTCTTTTTGATGCCTTCTCTGATGCTAAATAATAGCAAGCAATGTATATTATATTAAGTGATAACTGAGTGCTTTTTTCGAGCAAGATTCACAATGTTGACCAATAAAATCAGTACTGAGTAAATCGATAACAGAGAGTCGACAATTTTTTTGTTTTTTTTTTCTGTTCAAAATCCTTCAATTCCTAATATTACATATGTTGAAGATCATATAAGGATATTATATGTAAATATTCTGTTTTTCAACTTTCAATATTTATTGATTCCTAATTAAGTTGATTTTAGCTATAACTTAATTAATTAATTTTACATTTTGAATTGCATGGATTCAGTATTTTTCTAATTTAAAACCCAATAATATTTTTAGGAAGATTTTCCTGACATGTTGGTCCTCATATTTTACGTTTATTATTAATATCATTAAAATATATTAAATGTGTCAAATTATTAATTCATTAATGAAATTGAACTCAAGAAGGCACCTCATCCAGATATCACCTATGTAAGTTGATATGAACGACATATTTCACGCTCTTCATCTTGGGCAATAGTAGTGTGATATATTACCTATTTCTGATTTCTACTTAAAAGTTTATTTAACTTAGAATCCATTTTTATATAATTAATTCTTATTAATTATAATGTTATTCTAACTAAGATTTTAAGATTTTGTTATATTGTTTTATTTATTATTTTTTATCGATTATTTTTTTAATAATATTTTATATCCTTATATTTAAATATTTTTAAAACTTTATCTAATGATTTGGTTTTTTTCTCTTTGTTTCAGCTTTCAACTGGTCGCCTCAACTTATATATAAATATATAAAAAAAAAATAAATAATAATTGTTATTAAGTAAAATATACAGAAACAAATTAAATAATTGAATGTTTTTCTAGTTACTAGTTTAAATGTTAAAAACAAAAAATATTAGTTAATGTAATAAAGAAAAAATTTTGCAGAACTTAATATTTGTAGAACTTTTAAAAAATTACATAGACGTGTAAAATTATACAATATATTATAATTTTATGAAAATAAAAAAAAAAAACATTGATGTAAATACTTTAATATTAAATAAACGTTAAACGTATAAAATTAAAATTAAAAATTTTATGTTTCATTAAGAAAATCTTGAAAATGTTTACGCTTAAGTAAGTAAAATTATGAAATAATTAGCACAATTTTTATAATTAAATAATTACATTTATAATTTTTGTTTAAATTTAAGTTTAAAATGTTAATTTTTTCTTAATTATAATAAACTTTCCTTATACTATGATTTTATAATAAAATATTTTATAAAAATTCTAAATCGAAGCTTTAATTTGAAACAAACATTTTTTTATTGTTCATATTTAATTAAATAAGAGAAATCCTCAGGATTAAGTTAAAACAAAAACAAAAAAATTAAACGTAAAAATTTTTTAAATTAATTGAATTATTTTAAGTTTGAAATTAAAACAATTTTTTAGGAATCTAAAAGATGTACTGAAGTTTATGTATATGTTTTAAAAATACTTATATGAATAAGTTTTGAGCTATTGATTAGATAAGATAGGTTGGCAAACCTTCGACAATTTTTGATTGAAATAAGAATCGATTTCTTATATAATTAAATTATTGTTTTATGAATTATTTTTTTAAATTTTAATTAATTAATTTTAATTTTCACCTATTATTTTGTTATTATTTATGCAAAAATGTTATACGAAAAGATTTTTATTTTTTTCTTGTCTGAAGTTAATAACGTCTTAACTTTTAAAATATAATAAAAATAAGTAATAAAACTCCAGAAATATATCCGAACATAAAAAGTCAAGTACGGCTTTGGATCAGTTGGTTAAGGTGCGCTGTTTCTGAGCTTCACATTTGGCAGGACTCGAGTTCGATTCCTGGTACTTGCAGTCTCAAAAATAATTATTTACGTATAATTAAATACAAGAATTATTTCCAAGACCACTGATGATGGGTATTTGGCAATACTCGAAACAGATGTATGGTCAGTCAAAAATTCTATTAATAAAAATAATAAACAAAATAAATTTTTGTTGTTGTAGTTCAGTACTGTTGGAAAAAACCTCTTTATAGAACAATTATGCAATGTAATATACAATATAATTGTAAAATATAATGTGTTATAACTGTATATTGCATAAAATAATTATGCAATATAATGTATGATATAATTATACTATATAATATATATGAAATAATTATACAATATAATATAATTAAATAATAAAATTTACTAATTTGAAATAAAGTTTTATTATAATACAAAAATTTGTTAACATTTTTCTCCTGTTTCGATATGAAAAAAAAAATATTTTAATTTATTTCTAAAACATAAATATGAAAATTATTTTATTATTTAAATAAAAACAAGAAAAACTATAATTTATTATTTATATTTAAAACAAATTATTTTTTATTAAGATACTTTCCAATATTTCGACTATCTTCGACAGTCAGCTTCAGAAAGTCATTTTCATTATTTCATAATTTTTATATTGTAACAGCGTATATTAAAATTAAAAAAAAATTATTATTTTAAAATGTAATTTAAAAATTTAGTTAAGAAAATATTATAAAATAAAATGCATGAAATTGTTTTATTTTTAAGACTTTACAAACTTTAATATTATTCAAAAATTTGATGCAATTTAATTAAATATTTAAACAAAATTCATTTCAATATAATAGATTTTTGGATTTATTTATATAAAAATTTAAAGTATTTATAAAATATTTGTTTTTACAGCCTCGTTTTACTTTTTTGTTTTATTTTTTTTTTATTTTTATTTTATTTTTATTTTGTATGATTATTTATTATTAATTAAATTTTATTTTATTATTTTATTTTAAATTAAATTTTTTCTTAATATTTTATTTCCATAAAATTAAATCGAAATTTTTTTCTACTTTGTTTTTTGAATGCGAAAAGTTTTTAGGAAAGATAACTTATTAAAACGCGTTTGATTTATATTTGTTTTTATTAATTAAATTTGAAATTTATTTTAAAATGTATAACTAAATTTGATGATTGATTTAAAAATGATAGAAATTCTTGATAAATGTATTTTTTAAAAATTATATTTTTAAAAATTTTTATTTGAATTTAAATTTAAAATTTATTTCAAAACGTATAACTAAATTTATTGTTTAATTAAAAAAAAATTATAAAAATTCTTAATAAATGTATATTTTAAAAATTTTATTTTTCTAAAAATATTTTAAAATTGTAATTAATTTCAAGCCAACCTATTTATATCTACTTTTTTTTAAATTTTAAGAACAAAACTTGATTATCGGCTATATAAAGTGCGTACCAATAGCACAGTTAAGTTAATGTATAAAACTGAGCTATCTGTGTTAGTAGTTTATATAAGATAAGGTTTTACAAAAACTTTACTTACTGAATATTATATATGTATATACGTATATAAATATTCAATATAAATGTTGTTTATTCAAACATATATACAGGATTTTTATATTCAAAACTTTGCTACATAAATCGAGGTAACTTAGATGTTAAAAAATGCTTGTCAGAACTTAAAAAATTATAAACAATTAAATGGAAGATAATAAGAAAATTATAAATCATTGGAAAAAAAATTAATTTTTATCAGTCCTTAATATCCATTTCGATAAAATATATTTTATTTAGTTTGTTTAAACAATGTATTAGATACTCCATAAAATATTGATGATTTAGTTTAAGACCTGTTATTGCAGAATATTATCATTGGATTTGACTTCTACAATTAAAGAAAAAATATAATGAAAAAATTACAAATTATATGTTGAAATAGTAGTTAGATTAATAAAAACAATAAATAAAAGGAAAACTTGTGAAAACAAAAAAATATATGTTTAAAAAAAAAGTAATTTCAATTAGAAGGATTTCAAAAGTAATAGTTTTAATAAAAATCCTTTTTTTTTTAATTATAATAATAACTTTAAAGAAAAGTCTTGATAATAATTATTATTGTAATTATAACAATGTAAAGTGAATTAATTTTTTCAGGAACATTAACAGAAATAAATTGGAAATTAAATAAAATGAACAATTGCGTTTTTATTTTACTTTAAATTGTTTATATACGTAGTTTTCTAGATAAAAGTTTACCTTGAAATTGGATTAGAAGTCCCATTTCGTTCCTACTCTTCTTGGAGTATGTGTCGTTAAGAAGATCCACGCTATTCCTATTCACTAAAATTATACTTGAGTGCACACATGAATAAATTATTTGAAATTATTTGGTTAAAATATTTAAAATTGGCTGAAAACGACTATCTCACACATCAATATTTTCCAGACATAACTCTTTTATATATATAAAGTGGCTGCCTTTTGTTTTTATATATTTAATTAGATTCAGCTTTACAAATACAAATCAAATCCTTTATCTATACCCTAGAAATCTAATGATTTGGTAGGATTATAAAACTTTATGAGTAGATTCAAAAAAGTTTTTGACCTAATTGAGTAATATAGACCCCTTACTCCATTATGTGCATGTTATGGTTATCTATTGGAAACAGTAGCTCACCTACTCCTATTTTATCCACACTCTTATCATAGTTATCTTAATCTTCTATATTTAGTTCACGTACGTATATATTATGGTTTGGGAAAATCTAAAATTATATTTTCTACATAAATCAATTCTTCTTTTTTTTAGACTTTAATTAAAAGACTTAAAATTTAAGCTTTGCGAGCAGGAATAAAGCTTTTTCATAAGGTCTAAAGTAAAGACAAGGACCTTATTCGTTGAATAATCTACGAATAAGCAATTTGTTTTCAAGCTTTTAAGGATGTTAACTGAAAGCTCTCATCACTTTCACAGTTTAAAAATCACTGGATTTTGAGAAAATTTGAAATATGAAATATTTGTTAGAAATACTTGCTTTGTGCGTAAGGACGAATCATTTTTTCGGATCATTTTAAAATGAATAAAATTGAAAGGTACTGTATATGTACTTTTGTAAATACTGATATGTCATTGTTCTAATAACAAAAGTAATATATACAATAAGATATTGGAAGTTGATTTTAAATTGTCTATATTAATATATAAATGGGCCATCCAGAGTTTCAGAACAACAATTTGCTATAGAAAATCAAAACAATCCACACAATCCACAGTTTGTTGATTCTATATATTTTGTTAGTTCGATATTAACCAAAAACAAAAATAATAAATTCTAGAATTTATTATATTTGTATAGAATTTATTATTTTTGTTATCTACTTTAGCTTTAAAACTTATGAGCTTTCGAAGTTAGTTTTTTAAAATTTTAATTAATTATTATTAATTCGAATTCAACTATTTCGAATTTTTAAAAACATAAAAAAAGCAAATATTATTACTATTATTAATAACATATTATTATTAATATTAATATAATAATATTATTATTATTAATATTATTATTGATATTAATAATGTTTATTTTTCAAACAGTTCTATTTATTATATTAAATAAGTATTATTTTAGATTAATATAATACTTTATCGAAACAGTAATATTTTATTAGAATATGAAGAAAAATAATCTTTTTCAAAAAGAATCTATTGCAGATTCTAACAGATTATATGTAAGCTGTCTATGAGTCGGCTGTATTTCGAGCTTTTATTATTGGCAGTTGTGATAATTATTCTAGATCTTCTAAGAAATATTTTCCAACAATTGTAACTTACTTCCTTGCTGAGACTGGGTATAGTAAATGAAAACTAGAAAGTCATCCCTTCAAATCAACTGTATTGATTCTCAATATTAATACAACTCAATTGACTTTCTGATACTGCTCTACCGAATTCTTCGAAAACACTCACGTGATCTGGTCGTTCACAAAAATATTAATTAGTATCAAAGACAAATTACTCGTTAGTTCTATAACAACTAGTTGTAGTCTTAAAAAGCGTTGCTATGCATTATATGGTATATGTTTTCAATTTGTTAAAACACAAAAACTTTGATTTCTCATGGCCGGTGCCGAATTATTTTTATGCAGCACATAGTTCTGTCAAATTTTTGAGTTGTCGGTACCATCAGCAGAATAAATGTAATTCCAATAGTATTGCCAGACTGTGATTTATGACATTAGTCTGTGGTTTCTGCTTTTAATTTATGATTTATGATAAAAGTGTGAGAAACTACAGACTATGCATGGACTATGCAGACACATACTAAACCATTATATTTCCTTGCTTTGATCACTTAAGTGTTTAAAAGAAATTGAAATGCATAACTGAATTTAGTAGGGATAAATGTATGTATTCAAAATTTTCAAACTAGTGGACATTCGCCTTATACTATCAAATTTCTAAGAAATTGGCAAAGGGCGATTATAACTCGTTGGTCAATTACAGTGGACTAGTCAAGATTATGTTAGAGTGTGTATGTGGGTGGGGTGTTATACTGAAAAACAATTTTATGTTAATTTATTTACAATTATCATTAACCATTATCTGAGGCTTTTATTGTCAGTAGGATTTACGGAGGTCACGGCTCGCAAGTTCAGCTGTCTGACCAATAGAGGTTGGTTCCTTAAACTAGGTGTCGCAGTGGCTGGCTTTAAAACCCAAATATATGTTACACGGGTAGAATGATTGATACAATTACTTTCATTGGTTCCATGTTGTGTTGTGTTTCTAGTCCGGTGTTAGTATCCAAAGATAAACAGAGGTGTTAGATAGACCTCGCTCTTAATCAAGGAGGAAATTATATCCAAACGTATAGTTTTAATTAATATTGGCTGACTTTCGTGCAGTTCTAACAGGCAGTTATCGGCACACTTTACTGATAAGTGTGTTAAGAGCATCGTTATGTTGAGACTTCTATTCCATAAACTTTCCATAGGTGTGCAGTTACTGCATAACTGACCAGTGACTAGTTATGAGTATGACTAGTCATAGTTATAATGACTAGTAAGTGTTTAGGAAATGCTGTTTGTTCTCATCTTAACTGCTACTCGTCTATGGAACTAAAATCGGTGTGTCACAATAATTCTCAAAGGATGTAGTGACTTGGTGACAAGTCCAACCTTTTTAAAATCTATTTAAATGATAATTAGTGGAACCCTATATTATTTTTATCGTATTTCCTGTGGAATATATGTCATCTACATACAAGAACAAATGAATTTACTTACAAATTAACTTAAAGATACATAATTAATTTTTAATATAAAAGTTTGAGTTACATTTTCGGGCGCTGAGATTAAATTATTAGTCAGCGTTCATCATCTCATATTTGCTTTCACATTCAGCGGCTTAAGTTCCTGGGAAAATTGTTAAAGGAAATGTTTCCTTTCATGCCTCAGAAATGTGAAGCCATAATCCTCATACCGCATGAGCTGTAAGCTTTATGAAACAAGACGCGTACAAGTTAAAATGCAACGGCAGGCAGACAGGGGGAAGAAGTGAAAACTGTCAGCTTAAGTTTCTGCTTTATTCGTTTCAACACCGTGAATACCGCAGAGTTTTGCATTAAAAATTTCATATGCATTTGACATTAAAAAATAAAATAAAAAAATAAAATCTAGTAAAATGAAATAAAATAAAATGAAATAAAATAAAATAAAGTGAAGTAAAGTGAAATGAAAGAAAATGAAGAATGAAATGAAATGCATTTCAGGCAATCGCATTAGGTTCGAGTTTTTAAAAGCAACTTTGCAATTGCAATTGCAGTGAAAAAAAAATAAAAAAAACTAGTAGAAAGGGACGAGTAAGAACCTACTGGTTTGGGGAATTTTTACTCGCTGCTTGTAACTTGGCGTGTAGCAATTGTTGCTGCAATTGTCAGCGATAAAAAGTAAGACACATTGAAATGCTACAGGTTGGGGCAGAAAGCGACGTTGAGGCAAGCATTTTTTATGAACTTCTTTCAACACGACCAACTGACTGACTATCTGACTGACTGCTAAAGGATTGTGTTGCATGCAACACAATGTGACATACACATATGAGACTTTGTATTCGTGTGTGTGTGTTGTGTGTCGCATACGTCCGTAATACGACTGTAATTGTATTTGTTGGTTTCCGTTTGCAATTTTTATTTTATTATTATTGCAGCAGCAGCATCAGGAGCAGCAGCTCCAGTTGGCCTTGTTAAATTGCCTTCGTCTGATGCTTGATTCAGATGTCTTCCATAGGTGCTCTGGTAATTGAGTTGCAAATGTTGTACACTTAAGAACCGAACAGTAGAATTGTCTGTAAATTGCTTTATAAAAATATCATTTGTGAGATAATTTATGAGAAAAATAATTTTGTCTTCCATATATATTCCTTTTATGTCTACCTGAAGTAAATGTAGCACTTAAAGTAAATAAAAAAGTGTTTTTAGGTTAAGTATACTATATGAGTTAACAGTATAATATTATTTTCTATATAATATACTCTAAACTTTAACCTACTAAAATCATTTCTTAGGAATAAGTGGATAAGATATCCAGCACTGACTTGGATTATAGTGTGGGAAATTTTATTTGAATACTTTGGAATAATATTTGAAATAACTCTGCCAAGGCTTCACAATGCATCCAATATTAAAAAAATTATTCAAAAACTTTTTGCACATTTGCAAAAATGCAAATAACTTAGTTAACATGTTAGCGCTGTTCCCGTAAGTACTTATAGTAAAATTCAAGTAAAAAGTTACTTGAATTTCACTAATTTTTGTTCCCATACTCAAAATCTGGTAATATGAGACTGGTTGTAAATGGTTCATACTAAAAAGAAAACAAAAATCGTTTGACATTATGCTTGGTTCATTTGATGTATCTACAGTTGAACTATTAATTGTATTATAACATAAGACTTTTTCTACTAATCACTGAATCAGTAATATGCGCAGCTATCAGTGAATGTAGTGAGTATTATGTGAGTAGTTTAATAATTAGTAATAATTTATTTACACAGCGCAAATAATTGTCATTTTGATTTTAATTTTTTTAATACCTGTTCACACGGCAGTTCTTAATTTTATTGACGAACTGTGTAACAAAATTTTATTTTGCTTTTGCTTAAGTTTGTTAGAACTATTCACAATATCGTTACATATTTGTACTATTGTGAATTGCCAGCTGAGTTTCGAATTACAATTATAGGAATGAATTGTAATTTTGTTTTTCAGATTTTCGTATCAAATCAGATGGTTTATTGCTATGGGATGTGTCTATGGGTCTATTGTGCCCGACGTAAATCTATTGTTGACTGTAATTTTAACTTGATTTTGTGACGTAATTAGTAAAATAAGCTGAATGAGCAAAATAATAATAAAAATTATAAATTTTTGTGTTGTGTGAATTGGTTATAAAATGTTTTCAGAAAGGGTTAAGCTAAATGTCTATGGTGTTCACACTTAATTCAAACCATCTGACTCATTTGCAATTAATATTGATATTGAATACCACTTTTTTAAGTTCAGAGCAGATAATTCTACAACAATGAGAAAATTTTTCATATATAAATTCAACTTAATAAATCCGGCTAAAGACTATATTAAGCGGGTGATCATATAAACAATTGAACATGATCAAAAAAGAATAGTTGAAAATATAGAAATCTGAAACCAAATGTGGTGATTAACCATCATTTCAACTTATATATTAATATGTATTTATTTTTAATATATTATAGAGATGTTGCAATTTATTTATTTTTTATAAATACTTTTAAGTGAACTGAAATTTATTGAAAAAAATATATTCTCACTATTAATTTTGAATACTAAAAACATATATGAAATTGTGCACTACTCTTCCTCATACCTTGTGAAGGAAATAGCAGGATGAAATAGTTTTTGTTTCTTTTTAATTGTTTTTTTATCATTTGCTATTAAAATTTTGAAAAAATCTTGAAATTGTGATGTCTTGGATATATTGGATATTGCTTTTTCAGTGGCCAACAAACAACCAAGATATTTATTATTTTGCGTCAGGGATATGTTAATATGATAATTCCCATTAGTTTTTAGACTGATATTAAGTGTCACTGTATTCGGTGGATGATTGCAAATGATTCGTTGAATTTTAGAATCCAAGCGATCTTCAATAAGTGACAGTCTTCTATCTTTACATAGCACACAAGTACTCGAAGCTGTTTTCAAATGATTTTTATTTGGTGCAGATTGTCTCTTACATCCACAGCACGCAAATCGATTCCTTTTTGGGGATTTTGCTCTGTTTTTACTGGGACTTCTTCTAATACTAGTACTTGAAGCGGTTTTGTTTGAAGGATATCCTTGTATTGATACTTTACTTGATGGGCTCGAGTGTAAAGGTAAACAGATTTTTATACTTGAAGATTTAGAATTTGCTTGAGTACGCGGTGTTACAAGCTCTCTGGTGTTTCTTTTCGGTGGTGGACATGGTTTCTTTGCGTATAATCTAGCTAAAGCCAATTTTTCACGATGTGCATTTGATTCGGATGCATGAGTCTTTCTTTTTGTCTGTTGTGAAGGTTTTAGTGGACAAATTTTTATATCTGTGGCGGAGCTCGTGGTATCCTTAGATAATTTGTCGGATTTTAACTTGGAACAATGAATTTTCTTGTTATTTGAACTTAGTAAGGAGTGTTCACCACCTGATGCATGCAACTCTTTATGTGTTTTGGACTTATTGGAATTTCTGTTGGCCATATTCAACATTTCAAGTGTTAACATATCTTTTTTTGGGGATTTTAAAAAACTTAAAATTTTGAGGTCTGTAGCAGTGCTATGAAGACATCACAATAAGACATGACATCAAAGTTAAAATTTTCTTATATCCCAGACATCTTAAACTGAATTGATTTATTATTTATTTTTTTTATTTATTTCAACATATTTTGTATAAAAATCTTAGATATTTTTTTTATAAAAGTATAATTTTTTTTTTTAATATATCTTGTCAAAAATTAAATGGATTTTCTAAAGCAACCTTAGATTAAAATTCTATAATTTTTATTTCTGTAACTTCTTTTTGATAAACTCAAGACATTCAAGAAGTTTGATATCTGTACACCTGAAAAAAGTACAGTACAGTTTCTCGCTGTACGGTTGTAATTGGACAGTGTGAGCAAAGGTACATAGTTAGTAGTGTACTGCTTAAAAAATTTTTGGCAGAATACATACTGCACGGTTGTGTGGCAACACTGACTGCTGAAAGTGATTGCAAGAAAGAATCAGAAAAAGTGGAGATTCAAATAATTGCTGATTTTTGTTCGATATACGCGGTATAAAGTGCATATATACGGAATTTTAAAAAATTGCATTAGACGTAATTTGTGTATAATAAGAAAAAAACATTAAAACACTGTGAAATTATAGAAAACAAAGCAATACGGATCCAGCTTGGTAGTGTACATACTTGTGCGCGCAAAATTTAAAAGAAGCTCTGCAATATGGATACTGAAGCGGTTTGTCACCATTTATTCAAAGTTTCCTTCTTTATTTAAAAAATCGAATTTTATGTAGCAAACACCAAATTACACGCTTAAATATACGCTTGCTGGCCATACCGAAGCCGTCTCAGCACTTAAGTTTAGTCCCAATGGAGAGTGGTTGGCCAGTTCATGTAAGTCAATACGTCTTTAGTTAGTTATAGTATGTATTTAATAAGCATAGCTTCATATAGCTGCTGATGAACTTATTAAAATCTGGGGTGGTTATGATGGAAAATTTGAAAAGTCTCTTTTCGGTCATATGGACGGTATAAACGATTTGGTCTGGTCGGCTGACTCTAATTTGATTGTAAGTGCTAGCAATGATGAATCGTTAAAAATCTGGAAATTAAGCACTGGTAAATGTTTGAAAACATTGCTTGGCCACGATGGCGTCGTTTTCTGCTGCAGTGTCAATCCTCAAAGCAATATAATTGTATCTGGTGGCTTTGATCAATACATACGTACATGGGATGTGCGCACTGGTAATACTTTAATTGCCCAACTCGCTCATTCAGAAACAATATCTGCTGTTGATTTCAATCGTGATGGTTCAATGATTATTAGTTCAAGTTACGATGGACATTGCCGTGTCTGGGATACAATAAGTGGGCTGTGTTTAAAAACATTTATTGTAGATGATGAAGGCGTTGAATATCCTTTGAGTTATGCCAAATTTTCTCCAAATGGAAAATATGTTTTGGTTGCTAGCTTGAACAGCACTCTGAAATTGTGGGACTACAAGCATGGTAAATGCTTAAGGACATTTACTGGACACAAAAATGAGAGATTCTGCATTACTGCTGAATTCTCAGTTACAGGTGGCAAGGTATTAATCCAATATTACAATAATAATAACAATAACAATTTGTATGTATGCACTTCTATTTATACATTTTATTTGCAGTGGGTAGTATCTGGTAGTGAAGATAAATTAATTTATATCTGGGATATACAAACTAAACAAATTGTACAGAAGTTAGATGGTCACGATGATGTTGTACTATGCACTGCTTGTCATCCCATCGCAAATATTATTGCTTCCGCATCCTTAAGTAACGACAAAACTATTAAAATATGGAAAAGTGATATATAGTTTCACTTTTTTTGGGTTTATTTACTTTGGAGATCTCATTTTTCTTTACATTAATAATAATTTTATTCAATATTTTAATTTTTACAACACATTATATGATTCATTAAAAACTGATATGCAATTTTTAAATTTTTTTTTTTTTTTTTGAAATCCATTTATTTATTACAATCTGTCAGGAATGAATGACAATAAGTAATATATATAAATTTAAATCGTAATAATGGTTATTACGATATAAAGAGAAAGGCACGTATGGACTATGCCCAGTGACATATCCATATATATTTAAAATAAAAGTGTATTGTCTACATATACATATTTAAAATGTCTCGCGATGTTTTTCTTCTCAGCCTTGTAAAGGTATTGGAAGGGGACATCAGTTGAGTAACCAGAGGGTTTGGGTGCATATATAAGCGTTGAGCGTAATTCTTTAAAATACTTGCTATTTCTTCCTTGATTGTTCGAACATGTAATTGTTTATGTAGCTGTTCATTCGTTATATACCAAGGTGCGTTTGTGATCATTCGTAGTGTTTTAGATTGGAAGCGCTGTATAATTGCCAGGTTTGAGTCTGCTGTAGTACCCCATAATTGGGCCCCATAACTCCATATAGGTTTAAGTACAGATTTGTATATAAGCAGCTTATTGTCGAGTGACAGTTTGGAATTTCGGCTGAGGAACCAAAATAAGTTTCGTAATTTAAGACCCAAGGCTTTACGCTTTTTGAATATGTGCGATTTCCAGGTTAGCTTACTATCCAGATGTATGCCCAAGTATTTTGTTTCTAAAGCTTGTGGTAATTGAGTATTGTTTATTAAGACCGGCGGGCACGTAGAACGTTTTGTAGTGAATGTTACCTGGACAGATTTTGATTCATTCGGTTTAATACGCCAGTTTATCATCCAGAGAGCAACATTATCAAGGCAGGTTTGAAGTTTGGTGGAAGCACGGATTGGGTCACTGTCAACTGATAAAATAGCTGTGTCGTCTGCAAATGTACCGATAACACTCTCATCGGTAAGGGGAAGATCCGCAGTAAATAAAAGATAAAGCATTGGTCCCATTATGCTACCTTGAGGTACTCCTGCTTCTATATCATGAAGTACTGTAGTTTCGTTTCCATGCTTAACGAAAAAGTGCCTAGCCGAGAGGTATGATTTTATA
This sequence comes from Teleopsis dalmanni, assembly GCF_002237135.1. Taxonomy (NCBI): domain Eukaryota; kingdom Metazoa; phylum Arthropoda; class Insecta; order Diptera; family Diopsidae; genus Teleopsis; species Teleopsis dalmanni. The sequence continues at coordinate 182,257,816 of NC_051847.1, forward strand.
AATATGAAAAAATTTAGAGGTAGATACAGTTTTAGTTTGAACAGGAGGCCCTCATGCCATACTCGATCAAACGCTTGTGAAATATCTATAAATGCCGCAGTGCAATATTTTTTACCATCTATCGCACTATGGATATGTCTGACAAGTCTGTGAATTTGTTCTATTGTGCTATGTTTTTGGCGAAAGCCGAATTGATGGTCAGGTATTAGTCTGTTTTGTTGGATAAACGGAGTAAGGCGCTTTAGAAACAGGATTTCCATAACTTTTGACAGGATCGGAAGTAGACTTATTGGCCGATATGATTTGACGTCTTCTGGGCTTTTCCCTGGTTTCGGTATCATGGAGATTTGTGCTATCTTCCACTGTGGCGGAATAAACCCCCTTATTATCACAGCGTTAAATAGATGAGTGAGAAATACAAATCCTTTTGGTGGGAGCTGCTGCAAGGCCATGCCTGTGATTAAATCGTATCCTGGAGCTTTTTTTACTTTTAACTTTGTTATTACATCTCTAACTTCATTAATAGTATATCTTTTAATTGGAAGTTCCAATTGATAAGGCTCTTGTAGAAAATTAATCCGTTGATTCATGACATCAGGCATATTTTGGTTATCATTTGATTTAAAGACCTGGTCCAAATGTAACGCAAATGTTTCTGCTTTTTCAATATCGCTTTTTGCCCATGAGTTGTCGATTTTGCGTATAGGTGGTTGATAGACAATCGGTCTGTTGTTCTTTTTTATGGCTTTCCAAAGGGAATATTTTGTATCACATGAAGCACTTAGTTTTTGAAGGTATAGCGACGTGCGAATATTGTTATACTTTAAAAGAAGGGCTTTAACGAGTTTACACAGTTTGTTTAAGCGAGTTTTATCCGCAGGGAATCTCGACTGTTGCCAATGTTTTCTCATCCTACGCTTTTCTTTAATCAGGTATCTAATGTTAAATGGATAATCTAGCTTAACACTTTTAGAAATTGGTGGAGTTGATTCCCATGCAGACATTTGGACACAAGAGTTGAAATGCTCTACTGCTTCAGTTACGTCAGATTCAGTTTTTAACCTGACTTCGGTATTTAGACCAATTGAAATTAGTTGACGGTAACTATTCCAGTCAGTGTTTTTATTATGAAGAATACATTTTTCCATAATTTCACAGCAGTCATTGAGAGTGATTATTATTGGCGAGTGGTCAGATGACAAGTCGAAATTGGACTTACAGGTAGTTGTTTCAATACGTACCCCCTTTGATACCGCAAAATCAATTAAGTCAGGTATTTTTCTTCTATCTGTTGGCCAATATGTGGGTTCACCTGTTGAGATTGTGTGGAGGTTGAGTACAATTATTGCTTCGAAGAGTTGACGTCCTTTTGGAGATATTAGGCGGGAACCCCATTTTAAGTGTTTAGCATTAAAATCTCCGCCTACTAGGAACCTAGGTCCAAGCAGCTGAAAAAATGATATGTACATATCTTTCGTGATACTGTGGCGCGGTGGGCTGTAGAGTGATGAGAAAGTCATGTCGCCTTCTTTAGTTTGTACAACAATGTTTGTTGCCTGGATTTCATTCTTGCAATATGGTTTTGCTTCATAATGTTTTATCGAGTTCCTTATGAGGACCGCAGAGCCACCATTTCCTTTACCACTGGGATGCATTGTGTGATAAAGTTCGTAGTTCGGAATTTTAAAGAAACTACGCGTCGTGAAATGGGTTTCTGATACTAGCATTATGTCGACCTGTTTTAATTTTAAAAATGCTTTTATTTCGATAGCATGTTTTGATAGACCATTAGCGTTCCATATGACTACTACTAAATCAAGAATTTTGTTTAGTCGTCAAGTTGATCAGTAAATTTGTCATTACTACGATTTGTTGCATCATTTGCTTCAACAGTGATGTCATCTCACGGAATTCTTCCACAAAATTATTTGGAATTGGTGAAAGCTTCTCCTCTGTTTCGCTACTGGTGTTTGACTTCACTATTTGTGCGAATGTTTCAGGTGAATGAGAAGTCGTGATGTGTTTTTTGTTTAGCGAAGGAAGAGGATTTTCTTGAATTTGTACTTCCGGCGCCCTAGGTCTTAGTTGGGGATACATTTTTTTTTGTAGGTTTTTGTATATTTGACATCCTTTGTAGTTGGCCGGATGATTTCCTTCACATAGAACACATTTGACATCATTGGATCTGCTTTTCCTTTCGCAATTTACAGAAGCATGATTTCCAGCGCACTTGACGCATTTAGGTTTGCGGTGACAGTATCCTTTTGTGTGCCCATACTGTTGGCAGTTTGCACATTGAGGGATTTCCCGTTTCGGGTGAGGTGGTTCAAATGTAACTGTAGTATACAAGAGTTTCTTAACCAAATAAATATCCTTATTATTTAGGTTTGGTGCAAGTTCAATAATAAACATGGGGAGAGGTTCACCTGACCCTCTACGTTTAATGTTCCAAACGTTTACAGCCGTATGTTCATGCTCCAGAAGTGCATTTTTGATTTCATCAATATCGGTTGAATGATGCAAATTTTTCAATATAACCCTAAAGCTTCTCTCTGTTTTTGGTTTGTAAGTGTAGAATTCAGTGTTTTTTAACTCCAACTGCTTTACAATGCTTACGTAAGAGTCAGATGTAGAAGGTTGAACTCTTACTTGACTTGGATTTAGCACTTTTAAGTCGAATTGATTTGCCGCATGTTCATTTAACACATCTATTAGAGGCTTGATACAATGTACCTTATCAATAAATATAGGTGGAGGTTTCATTAATTTTGGATCCGTATCATTATTTTTTAACGATTCTTCAGTTTCTTCAGAGTCATCTTCCTGGAGATCTGCGTATCGGTTTGGTTTGACGGGTTCATTTAGCCAGTATGAGTCTAGCTTGGTTTGTTTTTGGCTTACTTGATGATTTTTACTTGGACTATCGCGTTGACGTTTTCGGTTATTAACTACTGTCCAAGTGTCGTTAACAGAGGTTTCGTTTCTGGTGGTTGCAGCTTGATTCGATCCTTTATTTTGGAGGAGGTTATTTTTTTCTTCATTATACAATTTTTGAAGCTGTTGTTGAAGTAGTTGAATTTGTTGTTGTATATTTTTCACCTGAACTGATTTAGCCTTTTTCTCTTTTAGATGACCCGAAGTCGCATTGCTTGACGCCTGCCGCGTGTTCATATTAGTTTCTTTGCGTGTATTGGATAGTATTGTTTCGTGTTGATTTGGTGAACTAAGTTTTATATTATCGTTTTTATTATTTATTAATTTAATTTTGTTATCGATGGCGATTTCACTAGCTATTTTTGTTATGCTTGATTCGATTTTTGAATTTTCTAAAAGTTTGTTTGGGGAATTATTTATTATTTTAGAGTCATCAGTGTTTAGTGTTATAAATTTTTAAACAATTTTTAAATAAATTAATTTAAAATTTATATCTTCATGTATTAATGTATAAATTTTATTAGATAAGAATGCCATATTTCCACCACCGGACTTACTTGGGCTCATCTTATTTTTGAGGTTCTTGGTCAAGACTTACCATTAAATAGCATTTTAAGCTTTGCCAAAGGTTCATGGTGGTTTTAAATCTCTGTGTTTTACGCTTATATGGTAACACAATGGGTCAATAGGTCTAAGTGGCTTCTTTTGGATAGCCGGTACAACCTAACCTAACCTAACATGTGTTTCTACTGATACCATTTTCATATATTTGGGAGAATCACTGTGGCTTACTTTGATGTCGTTATATAGAAATCGGACAGAATTAAATATATGGTGTGCTGGAGAGACAACTGCTTTCCATACTTAGATTATCATTATTAACTCTTACAATATCTTTACTACATAAATTGTATCTTTTATGTTAGGCTTTATTAGAAAAAGGGTAACTTTCCCTAGTATATAACAGTTGTTATACATAGTTTCATTTTTCAGAAGACACAAAGTATCTGGTTTGTAATCCAAACTTATTGAAAAATGTTTCACCAACATATTTTTGGAGCATGTGTTATCCTTTGTTGAATCGTCCTTGACCGCTTTGTTCTATAATCGTCTTTGATCGTCTTCCAGTATCCTACTCAAGCCAGCTCATTCTTTGGCTTGTTGTCGCCAGTTAATGGTAATGAGTTCTTTCATATTGTGGTTCAAAAATGGGAACGTTCTCTACCGTGTTTACCACCAGCGGATACAGAATCAACAACTTTCCGGTTGAAGCTTCTCTTACATTCATCCATTCATTCGACTTTAATCCAATAGTTTCTTATGTTGTTAAGGGGAGTATTCATAGTTTTATATAATAAAAATTTAAGTTTCGCATGTTTAGGAAACTCCAAGATACTTAAAGAAATTTTAACATAGGGTATGCGATCATACTGAACCAGGATCTGCCAGTCCCTCTCTCAATTAATTACATGTGCTCTAACCCACACCTTAACCGGAGGTTCGACTCTCTAATAGTAAGCAGTACAGACTAGATTTTTGAAAAAGTTGTCTCCGCGAACACGGTAGACATTAACACAGACAGCTCAAAAACAGCTGATCGAGTCGGCTGTAAAATATTTTCAGAAGATAAGGTCACAGCTTTTAGCTTCGACTTTCAAACCAAGACAGTTTTTTTCCGGCAGAAGTAATGGCAACCCATTATGCAGTACAATGAATTCTTGGCAGTTAAATCCCTGATGGTTCTATTTGGATTTTTTCGGATAGACAAGCTGCTAAAGTGATCTCGGATTAAATCACTGATAGGCACATCAGCCACATCAATTATTACTCAAAATTGCTGAGCTTCTTTCAATGATGTAGCTAGGGTCCAACTCATATAGGTTCCGAAACATAAAGAGATCTCGCGCAACTGCAGGTTAGACGAGCTTGCAAAGACAGGCGCTTTTCTTCCTGATATTTACTTCTCAGATATAGGTTTTCCACTTACTACTATTAAAATGGCAATTAAAGGAAAATACCTAAGTATTGATCGACTAAATCAAGCTATTACAGCTGCTAAATTTTTATCTAACTTGTTATTTATTACTAAAGCGTACAGGGCAATTGATCTTCTGAAGAGTTTTTCTGTAAAATGATCTTAAAAAAATCCAGACATGATAAGAGATTTGTAAAACGTAATTTCTATTTATCGAGAGAAAATTTTATTATTGAATTGCCTACTTAGACCAAAGTTATATCTATTGGCGTGAAGAACTATTTTTTGAATCTCTAGATTGATGGCAATTTTGGTGATTTTGTCAATATGTATGTAAATGTGACATTAGATTCTCGATTATATGATGTTCGGTACAATTTTTGAGTATTGCCATTTAAAAAAAAATCGTCTCTTTAAAAAAAAACATATTTTAGCATAATGACCTACTGTGGCTTCTATGAAATCTTATCTAATTATTTACAGATTTATTTGTGATTGTATGCCTATGTGATAAACGTCTTTAAAGTTGTTTAAATCTATCTGACATCTTTAAAAAATTAAAAGGTATATGCGAGGTTAATGGTGAGCTAGATTAAAGTCATATATGTAATACGTGTAGATCTACACTGTCCTGGTGGCAACACAATTATTTGATACTCGTTTAAAAATATTTTTTACAGTAATATATTTTAGAATTAATTTATTATCAGATAGTTTCATATTTTATGAATGAAAGAATTCATAATTTCATGTATTAAATAATTTAGTTTAAAAATACTTCCTTTAATAAAACATCAGATTTTTGATTTAATCCAATAGTTTCTTATGCTATTAAGGGAAGAAAGTTTCGCATGCTTGGAAAATTCCAAGATACTTGAAGAGATTTTGTTGTATTTGAATAGTTACAGTAGCTTTGTATTAAATTTGCCTTTTATTAAAAATTTACGACCTCTGCTTATTGACTCACATGTGTATGCCGACATAAGTCTATATGCATATATAAATAGTGGCTTTCGGGAATATTTACGAGAGCTTCCAATCTATTGCCAAAATTTGCATAATTTCGGGAATATCTTGTGTTACAGATAAGGCAACTCATAAATATGCAAATTAAGCCGGAATAATTTAGCAAATTTACTGAATAGAAACATATATGGAATAAACATTTCTTGTTGTTGTTGTTGTCGTCATAAAAAAGGAAGCCGAAAAAGAATCCTACTAAAGTATAAACAACAAATAAAAAGTCAGAGGAAATATATTCAACAGGTGCATGTATTTGTGGTATAAAAGTTCAATAAACTAATTTTCACTCGTTTACCCTTTGGCAGTTTTGGCACATTTGGCCCCAGGATGTGCGCACTTTCCTGTTTAATGTACAGTGGCCTGTTGGCCTATTGGCCTTTAGCCCAAATAAAAAAACCCATAAAATTCGGACAAAATAGAGCAAAAAAATGTATAAATGATGGGCTGCTGAGATATCAAAAATTGTGGAAATTTTGGGGGATTTTGGTTTTTATTAAGGAAATGTGGCACGTTTGTTGTGCCCAAATCGATTTCAATTGAATTTTATTCCCTATAAGCAATCCAAGAAATGTTTATTACTGATTTTCTGCTATAAAAATGTGCATTTCGCTGAAGTAACACAACGAAACATTAAATAAACGGGACGAAGTTTAATTTTCTCGGCATAAAACTTTCATAAAATTTAATTTCAAGAAATTATTTGCTTCGACAAACAAGTTCCTCACAGGAATTATTATTCACTCCTTTCGGATAGGCCAATTTCAGGGAAAGAAAAGGAAAGGGAAGGGAAGGGAAGGCAAAAGGTTCAAAATGAAGTTAAATGCATATTTGAATATTTTTAAAGTGCAAATTTTGTAAATACCTGACCCAAAGTTTTAGAATGAAATTATGCCTTTGCTTTCAGCGGCAAATGGTTTCCAGTAAATTTAATTGAAAAGATCCTTTTCCATGATGCCCAGCTCATACATATTTATTAATTTCTCTTGAAAGTGTAGCAGGCAAGTAACAGGCAAGTACCAGTAGGTAAGGCATTGTACGTACCTCAATGTGTTGCTTGTTGTTAGTTACTTTGGCATGCGGAAGCCTGCAGGACATTTGTTAGCTTCTATTTGAGTGTGACTGTCAAGTAAGTGTGCGCATATCCTTTGCCTTTAGATAACATCGATTTCAGTTGCTGCTTGTCTTCCACACAGGACAACTTTGAGTTCCAGTGACTTACCAGTGACAACCGTAGTACGCACATTAGCTTACAAAAATATTCCGGTACCACAAGTATTTACAATGAAACTTCGTAACTGTAAATGCCATGGAGTAAAAATAGCTGTGAGATGCAGAAATGACTGCTGGCTCTGTTCCATTTCATAATTTCATTTTATGGCACAAATTGCAACGTGACTATTTCGAGGTAGTTAAGTGATTTTCTGGAAAGTTTTTTAAATTCCACATACATTTTAGTTAAAGTTATGGGAATTTATTGCATTTACATATGAAGGCATTTCTAGTCCAGAAGTGTAAGAAAGTTATGAGTTTGTGGAGTACTTAAATATTTCAGAATTTCTTAGGTGTGTCAAAATGAATTTCTTATGTGTAAAAATACTTCAGTGGTGAAAATTTTAATGCCATAAAAATCAAGAAAACCACTGATGGTATTAAATATCTAGGCATCACGGTGGACAAACGATTCACATGGTTTAAATATGTTCAACTGGATAGAATTAGCTGTGCCAAAGTTTTTCATCACCTTCAATCGCTACCTAAAATTAAAAATCTCAATGCTAAGAACCAGAAACTGTTATATAACCAAATAATTCGTCCGTCACTTCCATATGGATGTGTAGCGTTCAGCAAGACTTCAGACACTACTATTCGCTAGCTAAATATTACACAAAGCCAGACTATGAGAAGACTTTTCAACATTACTATTCGCTAGCTAGAAATTGCACAAAACAAGGCTCTGAGAAGACTTTTCAAGGTACCGTGGTACATTGGAACGACTCACATCCTGAGGATTCTAATGAGTGGACAGATCAAAAAATACTTCGGGGATAGAGCCCCGAAATTATTAACGGAAACTGACAGGCTTACCAACACCGCGTTATTGAACCTCAGAATGGTTTAGATCATTCAGATAGTGATAGGGACTATATCGTTGAAATAAAATGGAACTAAGCTCTATTAAATTGGCTATGTTCATAATTTATGATAACTTACATTGATGATGTTAGTTCAGTTAAAAAAGAGGCTGAAATAATTTTAAATTATTATGTCCTAATCACTGTAGCATCGAGGAACTATGTTACTCTTATGTGAGTACCGGAACAAATACCCTAGCATCGAGATACTATGTTACTCCCATGTGGGTACCACGACATGAAGGGCATGAGGGCAATGAAATAGCAGACTCTCTAGCAAAGAATGGTGCATGTACTCCTTCCATTGGTCCAGAGCCCTTCTGCGGAGTAACAAATAGCTTCACAAATAACTTATTATGTACTTATTATGTGAACGGGAGAAACAACATCTTCTTGAACACTGAAGAGCCCAAACAGGCATGCGACGTCAAGAACATTCATTGATCTGAACAGATCAAAGTTGTTGCTATTCTTGGCCTTAGCAGAAACGATATTAAAATCTACATTAAACTTTTAACAGAACACTCTAGACTTAATTACTACATCAAGATTATAGGTGCAGTAGAAAGTGACTCCTGTTGACTCTATCATGAGGAGAAGGAAACATCAGAGCATATTCTATGCAACTGCCCAGTGGCGTCAGGACGTAGACTCGACTACCTTGGAAGCGGGATCTTAGTTTCAAATCACATACGTAAAATCTAGCCCACAACAATTGCGAGATTTATAAATAGTCTAGAATTGTTTTAGTTGGACCTTTAGGCGCACAATAGATCTTTTAGGTCAGGGTGCATTCATAGCCTTTTATTTAATAATAATAATAGCGTGAAATACAATTTATATTTCATCCGTAAAGCCGTAACCAAGATAGTGTTCGTTAAAGTCTAGATTAAGACTTGTTGCATGTGATTTTCTAATACGTAGTGGGCTATAAGCAGTGATACCATGGTACTGAGTTAATATCGTTTTAGTTGAAACAGCTGGCTGATGTAAATTTTGTTCATTATGGATTATATGAGACGTGTGTTTGTACAAGACGATCAATCCACTCCAGCACTTATGGAAATATAGATTTAATTTTAATTTTTCAAAATTAAAATAGCATAATGATGAGAATTGGTTTAAAATGCAACAAACAATTATATTTAATTTTAATTTATTGAATTTTTTTGACTAAATCCATTACTATCATTACATTAGTATTTTTTTAATGAAATATTTGGGTATTTGCTATTTGTTGTTGGTTTTTTAGTTAGGCGGTAGATCAAACTTCTACTCGATTAGTACTATTTTTCGGAACAGAAATTTAAAGTTCATTAACAAATGTGAAAATGATTTTTTAATAGCTTACGTTACAAAAATCAATTTTTCTTGTTATTAAAATATATTTATATTTATAAATAAATTACGCGATATTATCGGAAAACTCTCTCTCCACAATCAGACTTAAGCTTTTTTAAAAAGGCAATTTACTTCAAAAGTGAAAATCATTCAGAAATGGGGCAGTATTTGACGATTTTGGTGCTGTTGGCTGTGAATATTGTTGAATCTGTATGTAAAAAAACTTATTTATTATTAAAACTATTTGTAATATTTAAATAACCATTTAACTGTTTAAAGAGAAAGTTATTTACTGTCACCCAACTGACATGCAATAGTTTGGACTCAAGTTTTGGTACATTTCTGAGATGTCAGTATTCCAATATCGACCTAAAACCGGAGGTCAACGTTTACCTGAAACTACTTCAACTGCCAGTGGATAATTGCAAGGTTTAGAGCAATTTAAAAATTTTTCTATTCATAGTTTATATAGATTTTTTGTGTATAGATAAGAACTAAATTGAAAAAGCATAATGGTGAGAAGACCAATATAATTTATAAACTAAATATTGATGCTTGTGAATTTATGAAGAGCAGAGAAACGAATCGTGTCATGAATACAGTTTACTCAATGTTGGGATTCCCCGATTATAGCAATATCAATCATTCGTGTCCTTATAATGTATGTATGAATTTAAAATAAATAAAATATAACATATATTTATATTGTATATATAATGAACTTCTTTCCAGCATGACATCATTTTAAACAAATCGCAGTTTGATGAAAAGTATATTAACCTAATACCAGTGCCTTTGGGTCAATATTCTGTTGAAAGCGTATGGATTGTCAATGAAGTACCCAGAGTTGTGACGACACTCGGTTTCAAATATTATGAAAAATAAAAAAGAACTAAAAAACATATTCGAAGTAAATTGAAAAAATTGGTAAATTATTTACTGATTATGATAACATCAAACACGAATATGTTTTATTTTTTTTTTTTTGAAAATATGACTCATATTTAGATTATTAGATCACACTTTTTACTTTATTCCAGCATTAAATGGTTCACGCCAACACTCTCGTTTTTGATTCGAACGGTCTTTGAGCAGCTCATAGACCCTCTATGAGTCTAAAAACTCTTTATGAGAATTAATGAACACTTATGAGGTACTCTTCAGATTACTTGCATGTTCAGCAAACAATTAAAAGGAATATTCATGTATTCTACTTCTACTTTTCTTTAATATATAATGTATATGAAAATGGATTCAGCGATCATTATCTTTGATATAAAAACCGGTTGCCTTATTACGACTCTTTCTAAGGCTTTCGTTGATTGATGTGATGATTAAAGATTGACACCAAGTTTTTTAATCCACGGTTGATAGCAAATTTGCCTCCAAAGTCATTCTAAGTTGCATAATAATAATATAAGTTTTCATAAAATGCTCTTTCAGAGCATCCTTGTCTCATCCGTCGCATTTTCTGGAAAAGTTGGACTCGTGTGTTTTAAGAACAATAACCAGCTGTATAGATGCACCTTTTCTATGAAGTGTTGGGATATTCCAAATGCATATTCTTAAAACATGTTTTTTAAAACGTTCGCGAGTGTTGTCATCAGTGTCATTACCTGAGGCTTACTCTTTATTGCCATTGGAATACTATTTTATATGATGGGTTCCCAGTCCGACCTATGAGCATATGAAGAAAATTTCGCTACACACATCATTTTACTACGGATGATTGTAAATATTCTGAGAGTGTCACGTGGAAGTTGTGTCAACTTGAAAAGAACATTAACAAGGATCGTGCTGACATTTAACAGGTCAAATGCGTTCAGTAAGTGTACCTTGTATGCTTACTTTCTCCCATCTCTCTCTCCATACGCCTGACTAGATTGAGATATTTTGATATAGTAGTTTACGAACTATTCTGACTGCCGGACAACCCTCATAAAAATTTCCAAAAATAGTTTGATGTCCTTTTGGAAAAGGGACAAGACATCCTTTTATATAAAGTAGTGACTGCTACGTAAACACGTATCGAATTATATAGAATGATGAGCTGTATGAGCGACATTGTTATAGTAAAGTCCATAAAAACTCAGAGAGTTCGTTGGATCGGTCATGCCATCAAATTGAAAAAAGAATTCCGACTACAATACTCTCCAGTATCTGATTATGTGGTGAAAAGGCGGTAGAGGACGCTGACATATTTGATGAAATGACCAGGTGACCAATGATATGTAAGCACTCGGTAATACTAAAAGGTGGCAGCAAGCAACTGATCGAGCTGGCTGGTGGAGGGTGTTGAATGCGGCCAAAGGCGATTCGCGTCTGTCATGGCTAAGTCAGTAAGTAAGCAAGTGAGAGAGAGAGAGAAACATTATGTCTTCTGTGGCAGATTGGGATGCAATTATCACATATGGTTTATGTACTCGTATATATTTCTATAAATTTTTCAATTCAGACTTTTAATTTACGAGTATATTAAATTGACTTTTACGTCCCTTTTTAACGAAAGAAACTAAATTCTTATTATAAACAATTGTTTTCAATTGAGAGGTATTTTGGTATTTTTCATTTAGAAATTCCAGTACTATCCAGTATTATAAAATTGTATTTGGAATTATATTTGACAGTTCACGCTATATAGATTTTTAATTCAGCTTTTTAATTTATAATTTCATTTATTTTATATTCAAAGTATGTCAAGATATAGTAAAAATTTTTTAATTTTTGAATATTAAAATATTAATCCAATTTAGTAATAACAATCGAGACTAAATTATGAAATTAATATTTTCGTAAAATAAATTTTTGTGTTCTTTAGCACTCCTCTATTTTGCATTCATCAAATTATTTCCAAAAATTTTATTCCAAAAATTTTTGTTCCAAAATGTATACGGAAGTATGGCGTAAGCCCATACAAAAGCGAAAATTTGTGAGTTAAAAGAATTTATAAACTTAAGTATAATCCAAATTTGAAAAGTATTTCAGTGGAAGACTTTACCACTAACAACCAAAATAAGATACTATTGTGTGCCACTCTTAAAGTATCTTCTAGGACCACTACTCATAATAATAGGAATTTTGGTTATCACATTATGTTTGCTTATAACTTATTTTATCTATCGGGCCTTTCTCAACGGGTAAGTATATCTCATTGTCGTTAAGGCTTGACTAATGTATTCTTTCAACTACAGCACAAAGAACTTAGCGTCTATGATCTCTGATTTAATCTCTGATGGCAATTGGGGATTTTTAAAAAATTGGGCTGAAAAAATTAAAACCAATATTAATTTTGAATATTTGAATGGAAAATATGAAGCTCTTGTATCCATAGTAATTGATCATGTTTTACAAATATATGGAAGCCTGAATGAAGCCATGCAGATGTTCTTTGTTGATATTGGCGGAGCTTAGAAGTTTCTAAAAACTCGCATTGACAACTCTGTCAACTTTATCAAATAATTCGACATTGTAGTGCTGAGCTTATAATAAATGAATGCAAAAAAGAAATGTTCTAAATATAATTCACTTTCGTCATTTCAATGCAAACATCCTTTTTCTGGCATAATTTGCATAATTTGATGCCAACGCACACAACGCACACAACGCAAAACAGGCAACAGAAGTACGAACTAGCCATTTCGAAACTCCTTATTGGCATCACATTGCACACACACACACCAATTCAAATATTCACACAAACAACAACAAAAAAATTAAGAAATACTAACACAAACACAAATGAACAATACTTCAGTGTTTCACTGACATTTGTTAGTAAAAAAATACAAGCAAAGAGCAAAAAGGCAAAAATAAAAAATAAAAAAAAATGATGCAAACAAACAAAAAAACAAACAGCAGCAAAGAAAAAGTAAGAAGAAGCAATTTTCATCCTTCATGATTATGTTAATGCTGCTAGTCTGTCGGCTGTGCTATCTTCAGTGCGTTTACATCGTCAGCACAGCACATTGAAGTAAAGCATAACTAGAATTTTTATTACTTTTGCAGTTTCTTATTGTTTTTGTTTTTGTCTTTTTTTCTATTTCATTTTTTTCTTTTCTAATACTGCTTTAAGGATTTGAAGCTTTTGTAGCTGTTGTCATTGCTGCTCTTGACCAAGTCAAAGCTGTTGCTTCTTTTCTTATAATGCTGCTGCTGCTGCTGCCGTCGCTGCCGCTGTTGCTGCTGCTTCGACTTTATTACTTGCCCACTGTTATGTGCTGTTACGTGTTGGTCGTGCGGTGCACAATTTTGTGTTTTCGTCTTTCTTTGCTCTTCCTTTAAGTTATTAAACATGACCGAAAGGTTTCTTGTGCTTATTTTCAATTTTGTTTTTCGTTTTTATTATTAATTTCGTATTTTTATTGCTTTGAACTGTTGTGCCCTTTTCTTGTTATTGCCGCTATGTGACTGTGGGTTCTTTGTTGTTGTTGCTGCTGCTGCTGTTGTTGTTTTTGTTGTTGTCGTTGTAATCGTATAACAATTTTTAACATAACTAAAGCAACAATTTGCTGTTTAACGTTTCTTTTTCTTTTGATTTTTTGGTAAAATGTTGAATGTCAGAAGCTTCAGTGCCCATATGAATAAGCTTTTTAGCATTTCAGTGGTGGTGTGGTGAAAAGCTTTAAAAAACTCTTTAGTAAGAATAACAGGAAGCATATTAAGTGAATTGTGGTAATAAAATATATTATTATTAATTAAAATAATATTATTGTGTTATATATAAAACTCTATACAATTTAAATTTTTAAATTATTTTAATTTAATTATTTTAAATAAAATAATTTTAATTTCATTTATTTAAATTAATCAATTAATTACTTTAATTAAGATAATTTTAATTTAATTTATTTTATATCAATTAATTAGTTAACTATTTTATTAAAAACCATTTTAATTTAATTTATTTTAAGTAATGTAATTTTAATTAATTTTATTTTCATTAATTAATTAATTGCTTTAATTTAAATCATTTTAATTAAATTAATTTGAAGTAATATAGCATTTAGCAAGCTATATTTATGAAAGTCATTAAAGCGTGGTGGAAATGATTTTGTGAGTAATGTTAAAAGATGAAAAAAGTGGGATTGGCGCAAATTTTAAAGAAGATTAAAAAGTAAATTCTACGTTCAGGGTCATATCGAACCCGATTGTAGAGTGGCATGCGTGACGGATGGACAAAATCCACCTCAAGATATTTAATAAATAATAATTTTTAAGTAATAATCTACACAGCAAAAGTCTGGCTGGATCGCTAAGAAAAGCAAATAAATCTCAAGGAATATGGACTCACTTATACTTGAGAAGTAATAAGTGGAACTAGTATGTATAACATTAAAATGACCCCATTCTCAATTCCGAAATGACAGTATTATTTAAATAAAGAGTGTAATAAACATATAGCGGATGTCGGATAATATAGTTTAAAGATGTGAGAATTCCTATTTGGAATTTTAGCGACTACTGGGTTGTGACAGAACTGTTGAGGAATATTTTGTTTTATACTTCCCATCAACAACTTCGAAAGTTGTTGCAAAATAGACAATTGAAATCGGAATAATAATTATTTTATTAGGTGTCTAAAACTTAGAGATTGATGAAAATTCATTTTTAAAGAGTGGAGCATAAAAATTCCCTTGATTTGTATAAATGGTTTACTGTAGTAAGTATAATATTATTTAATATCAGTACCTGTAGTGGCACCCAGCCGTCAGTTCGACTTTTTCTAACATAGAAAAACAAGCAAAGAAAATAGATCTTGTGGCAAATGACACAATAATAAAGTACTTTCAGTTAACAAACAAATTTTCAGAACGACTTGGGACCTGCGTAACTGTTGACAACTATAAGTTTGAAATGGTGAAAAACTTTGTTTGGTAGCCAGCCTAAGTGATGTCAGCCTACGAAGAATCAATCTTACCGAAAGATGAACGGGCTAAGAAGAGAATTAAAATAGATTTCTCGACAAATAAAAAACTGCGGTCACCAAGGTTCTTAACATATCAAGCCTGTCCTGCTGTACATCAATTTATATTAATTTTTAACTGTTCATATCTCAGTCTTTGTAAATGATATAGACTTAACGTGTTTTGCATTATAAAAATAATTAATCAATTTTAAAAATTAAAATTGTTTATATATGAGTACTAATATTAACCGTTAAAAAGAAATATTGAAAATATATATTGAAAATATTTTTTTTTTATTTTTGGTTAAGATTAAGTGATAGAAATTTTTTGGTAGCATTTTTAGAAGTATTTATAATAATTTATTGTTTTAATGATAAAAGTTTTTAAATAATAATTTTGTAATCAAATTTGATGACCAATAAGCCTTTCTTAAATATAAAATTATTATTTAACAGCATTTTTTAAATTTTAATTTAAACTATATCTCACGTGTTAAAACTTTTAATTTTTAGAATAATATTAATTTTTAAAAAACTATTTAATATGCATTTCCCGCATCACTTATAACTTAAGTTATAATTTTAAATAACTTAATTTTTAAAAAAATATACCATTAAAATTTAATATGCACTTCACGCATAACACTAAATTTTAATTAACTTAAGTTTAAAAAAATATGCCACTAAAAAAATTTTTTTTCATATTTTTATGTTTAATACTTATTGTTTTTTATTAAGTTAGCATTAATTTTTACATACAAATTTTTTTTTACTGAATAAAATTATAAGTTACCTATTTAAAATTATTTATAATTGTATAATTTTTTAATTTATTAGTTATTAGTTTAGTTAGTTATCATTAAGTTCTACTTACAATTTCCATTTCTAAAAATTTCAAATATATATATAATTTTTTTATTTATTTCTATCTATATTTTATTATTTATTAATTATTTCATTTATTTATTATTCTTTATTATTTATTTAATGGTTTTTTATTACTGATTTCATGTGATCTGTATTTGATTTGATGTATTTGATTTTAGGATGTAATGACATCTCAAACTAATATTTTATAAAGCGTCATAAAGTTTTCACGATAATTTATTTTATTTTATTAAATTATTTTTTAGTAAAATTTTTTTATTTCGTCTAATAATTGTATCAAACATTAATTTCAAACAAATTATAAAAATGTCACTCATACGCCATGTATTAAAAATGCTCAACAAATTTGAAATTACTTATTTCATTTATTTATTATTCTTTATTATTTATTTAATGGTTTTTTATTACTGATTTCATGTGATCTCGTAGGTATGTATTTGATTTTGGGATGTAATGACATCTCAAACTAATATTTTATAAAGCGTTATAAAGTTTTCACGATAATTTATTTTATTTTATTAAATTATTTTTTAGTAAATTTATTTTATTTCGTTTAATAATTATATCAAACATAAATTTCAAACAAATTATAAAAATGTCACTCATACGCCATGTATTAAAAAAGGCTCAACAAATTTCTGCTGATAAAATCTCTGAAAACATTTAACGCACATTTTTTATCTAAAGCAAATAAATTCACCACAGTTCAAATTGTTTCACCACATCATTTCTCCTCACAAATCGTAAATTGCGTATAACAGTTAAAACACGAATTGCTGAAACTGGCAAAGCACACAATAAATTTATTGTGCACGCACAGTTCGTTGCAAGCCTTTGTGTAGTGTAGTTCGGCAAAAGTGCGCAGTGCAAAAAAAAATCACTAAGAAAATTGTGTAATTCATAGAAGCTGTGCAGCTGTTGAACAGTAGTCACCTTTTTCGTTATACCATTACCAAGATTAAATATTACCGCAAACAGCCTCAGTACACACACATACACACTCACTTAAACACTTGCAAATACTAGAGTACTCGAGTGTTGCATGCGATTCTTACTGAGTGCTGCACAGAGCGAACACTAAACTTCAGGATAATTAAGTGCAAGACAAATGAATTAGCAGCACAGCAATTTCTCTGTTAATTATAACAGAAAAGTTTTTGAATTTTTATTAAAACAACCAAAAAGTGCAAGATAATTTATTTTAAAATTAAATTGCATTTTAAATGTTTTAAAATAAATTAAAATTAAAACAATTTTTGCAAAATTTGTGAAGTGTGTGCGATATTCAAGCAATTAGAAATCCTTTAAAAGTCTTGAAAAGGATTTTCGCCGGGCAACGCCACGTAAAATGATAAGTAAGTTTTAGTGTTAAGCTTAAATAATAATAATAATAATAATAATAAAAATAATAATAATAATAATAATAAAACTAATAAGAGGGAAAACTATAATACTTTTAAGGATCTATGGAGATTATATTATAATAGAATGATATATAATAGTGCTATATATATATGTGCAAGAGTATGTAGTAGGAAACTTTAGAATTTATTAGGGTTAAGTGAAAAATGAAAGGAAAACTGTAGGAGCACAAAAGTTTGTTTGTTGCTATTATTATTGCGCTAAACTTTTTATTATAGCAATAATTTAAGCAAGATTTCTTTTGAACCATGCGGTTTATGCTGCTTTGAAGTAGCAGTTTTTTATTGCTTGCACAAACACATGCACACACACACACAAACGCACTTAACATAATTGCATTAAGCCAGCAGCATTTATAAATATTTTAAATTGCTAATGCATTTGCTCGTGCAGAAGCGCAACAGTAGCGCATCGCAGAAGTGCATTGCAAAAGCGCAACAAACAATTGAATCTCCGTATCTGCCTTTTGGCGAGAGATAAAAAAATTCTATGAAAAACTATGGCAAGTCAAAAGAAAATAATAATATAAAACTAAAAATAAGAAGAAGCATAAAAAGAATTTAAAGTTGACAATACTTAAGCCTCAACGCATTAAAAGTTTAATACGTGCACAGAGGAAATAATAGAAACTAAAAACTTTATAATAAAACAAAAAAAAAAAAAATATTTAAGACCTGCAAGAAAGGTGAGAGTTACGTGTAACTGCTTACGTTGGCTTCTTTCAAGGACTTGATAAACATTTTGAGTTGTATTTTTTAATTTACTTAATTGATGTCCAGAGTACAACAACTACTTTGATAATTAATTATACGACAAGAAAATCAATCTAGCCAATGCATTTATAAGATGGAGTCAAAAGGTTTCTAAAACAAAGCTTTCTGGAAAAATATATGTATTCATATAGTAATGTAACATATAATATATGATGTGTAATCATGCCATTGAGTGTTTCATTAAAGTAGGCTATCTATAATTACCTGGTTAATATGACAATCATGTAACAAGACCAGATTTCAAAAAATCATTAATGAGTTTCATGAGGACAGCATGAATACTGCTTGATATATTTTATACAATATTGTGACTTATATTATCACATCCGGGTATATACTTTAGTGTATTACCAGTTATGGTAAGATCAATTTATGTTAAATAAGTTATGTTAAGAATAATTTATACTAAATAAGTTATGTTAAAAAAGTTATATTAAATAGATTATGTAAAGAATTCTAGATTAAAGAAGTTATGTTAAGTACAATAATTGTATTATAACGAAACTAAAAGTCCTAAGAAATTGTATAAAAACAAAACAAATTTGAATAAAATTATCTGAATCTGAAGATTGATTTTAACTGACAGCAATTTTTTGCTCCCTTAGCGTAAATTGTTACAAGCGGAATATCTTGGTCCCAAGCGAGAATTCTTATTGCAGAAATCGTAATACATAAAAAACTTATAGGTAAACATTATAGTAGTATCAAACAATGGACGCTTATCTTTTCTTAATAGTATTCATTTTACATTAAACTTAATTCAATAACTCTACGATAATATTATTGGCTTTTATAATAAAATTTTGTGTATAAATAATAAATAGTGCTGTTAAACAGCATTTTTATGCTTTCTTTTTTAAAATTTTGTTCTATTGACTCTGAACAATAATTCCAAAAAACTTAGTTACTGCCAATAGCAAGACTATATCATTTCTATATTTCTGTTCAATTACTTGGGTCTAGTAAGAGCGATTGCTTTGTTTTTAATATGTTTAGCTAGAATTTTTAAATAAGAATTTTTTTAGTTTTGTATTGAGACTGTCACTGACTCAACATCAAAGTCATGTTTAAGATCGCTGCTGGTTGCAATTATCTGCAATGATAAGTTTTACATTGGGATCTCTAAACATTACTAGTTGTTATCATAAAGGACGAAAATTTATAAAGGAATATCCTTTATGAATTGTATTGCAAAAGTGATGATGGGTGTAGTAACAGACAGCCTGACAAATTGGACCGAAAGTAATAAAATAATAAACGAATTTCTGGCTGGGTTCCGGAAGAATTATTCTACAGTGGATAATATTTACAACTTGTCATCAATAGTACAGATAAAATTTAAAAACAATAAGAAAACAAATGCCTTTTTTTGTAGATTTTAAAGCAGCTTTCGAAAAAGTCTCTCGAAAGGCGTTAATTTATAAGCTTCACGTAGCTGGAGTCTCAACTAAAATGGTCCGTACTACTATTATGGTATAAGTCTATGGACGACATGTGTCACAGTCGCTATTTTAATTATGTTTATTTATATTCTAATTTAAGAAGATGAGAAACTAGTTATTCGAACAGTATTAAAAAAAAATAAAAGTATTACTAAGAAACTTCTTTGGTATTTCTTTTGTCTTTCGTGCCCGTCTGCAGTTTTTCTTTTTCTGGGTTTACACGTAATGGTCTTCCGACTGAGTGCACTGGACTCGTCCTAAACTCCCAAAGAAAAAAACACGACATAAGGTGGTAGTTCAAATTATGTAAATTTTTGCCAGTAGAGGACATATAGTTCAATATCCTCTTATTTACCTGCATGCGTACTTCGTACGCATTAAAATTAAAGAATACAATCAATCTAAAATTAAAAAGACAATCTAAAATTAAAGAATACAGCCACAAAGTAATCTTAAAAATTATAAGATTTAAACAGACTTAGAGATTCATTAATATATTTTTTTTATTCAGAAAGTGGTAAATAATTAAATTCCTTACTTAAAAAAATTTAAAATTCATTAATTGAATTAAAATTTTTGAAATAATTTTTCATTTGAGGAGCAGAAAATAATTGATAATCTCCTCTGCAGCTTTCCAGGACTAAGCAGAACTCACATAAGTACAATAGGAGTAATCAAATTTCTAGACAATCTGGGCAGGGATTCTTAAAATTTTCTACCCAACAATTTTTAAATTGTAAAGGTTCTGTGGTTAGATGTATGGAAAATGGCAGACTATCCTTTAATTGACCGTGTAGTAAGAAGTAATCAATAGGCCTACGTAAGTTGCAGTCACATAGCGATAGTAACTTTATCTAACATAACCTAATTTTTTAAATTAATATTTTTTTTAATAAATTTATTTCATATCTTAAAATTATACAGTCCGTTAAATAAAATTATTATTGTTTATACATTCTATATAATTTTGAAAATGATTAAAAAAAATGGGATCAAAAAAAAATTCCATACATCCATTAACATTCAAACTATCCAATCAACTTCCTTTACCCACCTTTACCCATTGTTGTGCATAATTACATTCATTCTTGGTTTACTTATGGCAATCCTTTTTAATTCCCTTTCTTTGTGTTATTTTTTTTCATCCTGCGATATATGCCGTTATCAGCAACTTACAATTTACTGTTTACTTCCCATAAGCTCAACAAAACCATTTAAAAATTATACCGCAACAACAAGGATAATTGCAACAACAACAGCAACAATTACATTGCAAGAATCCTGCGTTGATTGTAAGGAATTTCATTTCGTTTTTATTTCATTTTTTTTTGTTTTGTTTGCTGCGTTCATCTCTCATCTATTATCCTTGTTTGCTTTTACTTTTGTTGCCTTTCAACTGCTTTTGTTTGACATTTGAATTGAATAATTGCCATAGAAGGACAAACAGAAAAGAAGGGAAATGATGAGAAGATGCAAGACAAGAAAGGAATTACCCATTAAAACCTTACCCATTTGAAATTAAAGAAGACTAGACATCAACTTTCGGGCTTAGCGGTTTTGATCATAATTTTTTTTTCACGGTGCGTATGAGTGATTTTTAATGAAATTATGCAGTTGCGAGTTAGTGCGGATGACGGATTATAAATTTAAAATAAAAATCCAATTAATTTGTTGAAATCACGGTGTCGGGTTTTTTTCCTTTTACTCGAATATTAAAATATATTTTATTTTTTTTTTGGTTTTCAAGTTTTTAATTTATTCAAAAGTAAATGGAAAAGAAATTTTCAGAAGTAGGTAGTAATATCCCTTCTGATATAATGTTTGCAATGGAGTTTTGAGTGCTTAGTTGTTATTTGAAACATTTTAGCTCGATATGCATAGAATTAAGCTAAAGTAAAGTAAAGCATAGTGAAAAAAGTTGCATGGAATATTTGAAATTTACAATACCTGTTGTCACATAATGGTTTCCGGGAATTCAGAATCATCTCCAAAGAAGAAATGATAAAATACTTTCATGAAATAATATTTAGTATCAAGTTTCAAGTGTTTAAGTGACATTTGGGATATTTTAACCCGATATCCCGAGAGCTGCCTTAAGATAACGCAAAGTATATTGGAAAAAGTTGCTTGGAATATTGAAACTTACCAAAATCCATTGCGAAATTATGGCTTCCGATAAATTGGAATCATACACAAAGAAGAAGTGATAAAATCCCGTTTAGAATAATATTGAGGATGCAATTTTTAAGTGTTTAGGTGTTATTTAGAGCATTTTAGCCTAATGTCTCGAGAACTAAGCTAAGATAATACAAAGTAGTGTGGAAAAAGTTGAATGCAATATAGAAACTCACCAAAATCCGTTGAGTAATTACTGTTTCGGGTGAAATTAAATTGAATGGCGTCGAAGTGTCTAAGCTAGTTAACTATAAATGTCATGTAGCTAGTAGATATCTCTCTTTTAAGAAAAACTGCTTGTGCTAAGAATTCTGTTGTGAAGGTAATAATAATAATGTCCAAAAGAAAAAAACAATAGATTAATTGCTTAAAACAAAGTAAAGAAACTGATGTTAAAAATTGTTCGTATACCTATTTAAGATAACTTCATATTTGTAAAAAATAGAAAATATTACATTCAAGATTTATTTTAATTTGTTAAATAAAGTAAATTGTTTTCCTAATGTTTTCACTATCAGTTAAAATTTTACTTGTCTCTTGCGAAATATCATTAGAGTCTATATATACAATATTAAAGGGTTTAAAGGTGTTTAGTGTTAGGTCCTTCTGCAGAATGTAAGTGTGATACTTCACTGTTTCTCAGCCAATTTTCTTGAAATTTTAAATATAAACTAACTAATTATTTTTAAAGTAATAAATGTCATTATAACATTATATGTCATTATATAAATGTCATTATATTAGTACTAATTGGTTTTTTTGTTAAAATATATGCGGTTAATTATAGTTCATTTTATGCATAATTTTTTAGTGATTTCTGGTATATGTATTTTATACATATTAGAAATAGAGCGTGAAGTAAAATTTTTTGTTTTATGTAAACCTTTTATTAGTATTAAAAGATTAAACATTTTATTAATTTTAATTTATTTTAATTTATTCTATTAATAACAAAAATTTCGTAGAAATATTCGGATAGATTTGTGGGGTTTAGCAGAAAGGAGTAAAAAAGTTCTTTATAAAAAAGGCTGACTTTTTGTACTTACTAAAGTTTACTGTTAAATAAAATTGTATATTTTTTAAATACAATTAATAACAATATCTTAATCTTAAAAAAAAACAAAAAAGTATAATTTTCAAATAAATAATACGAAGGTGATAGAGTTCGAAATTATCCTCATTATTAGGAAAGTTCAATTAAAAATTAAATTAACTTAAAAATTATGAAGCGGATCACTCCCACTTTTTATGTTTGATGTTATTTTTTTACATATGTAACGATTATTTATAACCTAATAGAAGTAAACATTTTTTTAAAAATTATTAAAAAATATTTTATGAAAATTTTACATGGAGGATGGGTGTTGCAGTGGGCAGAAATTTATAGCACTTTTTGATCCATAGAGATATAGTACAAGTATTTAGTACACCAAATTTCAACTTCCTAACTATTATAGTTTTTACAGTATTTAAAAAAATGTAAAAGTTGACTATATTTGAGCTTAAAGAGCCGATTGAGCTTAAGACACATACAAAAGAAAACACATCCCAAATCCTGTTCTTATGAAAACTTCATTTCAATATCTCCACTGGTTCTGAAAACATCTAATTTTGAATATATTATTTTAATTCTGCTTCAATGGCGGCGGTAAATAGTCTGAAGAACTTTGGGTGGTACAAAAATATAAAAATTAATTTTTTTATTTGTAATGTAGAACTATCAAATACTTACTAATATAGTCTAACTTCCATAACACGAACTCCAATTTTGCAAAGAAATGGTTCGACTTATGGACACTTCGAGTTAGAGAACTTTTAAATTTTTTTTTTATTTTTGAAAGAAACATATAAAGCACAGAAGTTATAGTGAAGTATAATAATTAGAAATTAGGGTTTGGGACTTTAATTTTTTTCCTATTTTCAGTAAAAAAAAAATTTTACTTTATTTATACTCTTGTAGTGATCGTCAATTGTAATATCATACGATGCAAATATAAATTCTGAATTTTGAATGAGTCTTTTATTTCATTCTTGAAAGGCTGATGAACAATTACATCTACCGAACCCTCATCATCACTTTCCGTTGCGCTTAGAATTGGATCCAGTAATTTGGAGCTATTGTGCTCAATAATATCGTCATCTGCAGGAAATCTTAATATACAAATTTCACAAGTTCAATATAATCGTTAAGAGAAACATTGGAAGTTATTTTATTTACTTTAAATCACGCTGCCAGGGACTGACATTTGCACAAAGAAGCAATTTAAGAAAGAGAAAATTAAATATTTAGTTTGGAAAAAGGGACTTCCCCTAACAGCAAAATGCATTTATACTTAAAAAATTCGACTTATAGAATACTCTTTCAAATATTCCTATTAATACGGAACAAAATTTTTTGTTCGAGATATAGAAGTTCGAGTTATGGAAGCAGAATTGTATGTAATTTGCTCTCTAAAACCTTGGTGCACTGTTTTTGGTACGAGTTATAGAGAAATTCGAGTAATAGAAGTTCTAGTTATGGAAGTTTGACTGTATTTACAATATTTACGAATATAATATTTACCAAAACAAATATAAAGTGCAATTGTATTATGCAGTATATATAAATTTGGTGTGAAACATAAATAGCTCTTAAGAATTTGCAACAAATTAATGAATTAGCAATCTTTGCACCAAAAAACCGAATACCAATCAATAAATTCTTTTATTTTTATTAAATAAAACCAATTAATTTTTATTACCTTAAAATGTATTCCAAACTAATTAGCACTTTCAACTTTGTGGCACGTTTATATTAGGTTTATGAAAATTAATGGCAATTAAATAGTCTCGATAAAATTTATACAATTTTAATAGCAAAAATACAAAGAAAATTGATAGGATGAAAAGAGTGCCAGAGGAATAGAATTTAAAATGGCCACAAAAATCATATAAAATTGTGAAAAAAACACTCAACATAAAAATTTTATAAACTCAATTTGTGTCATAAATATTTATTATTTATTTATGAGCAATAAAATACTTGGCATTAATGAAGACCCCAAAACAGCTACTTGAATATGGACATGGTACCACTTAACCCAAAGTATGTTCCGAATAAACATTTAATTATTAACACAAAAGGAACCCAAAAATACATAAAATACGTAACCAAAATATTTTAAAATGGCGGTGAAAAAGTCATAAAAACATTTTAACAGAAAATTCTTGAGGAACATTGCAACAACAACAACAACAACAACAACAAGAAGAAGGGCTACAGCACAAGCAAAGTTAACATTAAGAAGACAAGGAATACCAGAACAATTTAGGTAGTACGAGTAAAAGGCATTTCTTTTAATAATAACGCACAATAAATACTTGAAAAAAGGAAATAACAAAAACAACAATAATAACAACGAATACGAAAAATGCGCGTAAAATTCAACTACGAACTTGCCACAATGCGACGCACCCTTTTACAGCTTTTAATTAACACTGAAAATCTCCAATTTTATCAATAATTTATTTCAAGTGTTAAACAACAGCGCACGCACACACATACATATGAATAAACCATTATGTACAATGAACATTGCTTCAAATTAACATACAAACTTATACATGCCATGGAATTACTGTGCACAATGCTGTTTTAATGCAAAAAACAAAAAAAAAACACAAACAAACACTTCGAATGGGAAAAGCAACAATCGAACTGTACACACAAACATAGGCACGTATTGGAGTGGTTTCATGTGCTGTTCTCGACAGCAGCCACAATAAGGCGATAACAGCAACGGCAAAGGCAAAGGCAACAGCAACAGCAAGAACAACAACAATAACTACTACAACAGCATCAATGACAGCATAGTTCCGACGACACACAAGCAATACGACAAAATACGAACTATGCGCTTAACAGAAACAGAAAAAGTTTTAAGTGTTGACGGAAGCGGCGCAGCAGTCAAATAACTTGGTTTGGGTATCAATGTGGTTGTGAAATGTTATACTTGTTAGCCTCATATTTGTATCCGCTTGTAGGACAAGTCGCCACTGCTGAGGACGAGTATTTTACTGTTGCCGCTGTTGCCGCAGAAACTACATATTTGCAACGTTAATAAAGCAAATCGCGGTGCCGAGCTTACTCAGTGCTGTGGTAAATGAGCATAAATTTTAAAATTTAAGACCCCAGCATTTGGTGGATAAGCCAGAAAATAATCAGAAAATATGTTCCGAATGCCTTTTTAATGGTTGCTTGAATACAAGAGTTAAAGTATTGTGTTCAGCTCAACCATTGCGGTGTAATGGAAATTCATTATTGTAATTTTTAATTTAGGCTTCATGTCCATGGAATAGACCTATAATGAGATAACACCATTTAACTCGTTATAATGGTTAAAAGCTTATTCACTTAAATCATTTCTCATAATTTTATATAAAAATTAAAATTTTTTTAAAATTTACTTTTGTTTTTAATTTTTTATAAAAAGTTTATATTTTGCAAAAACTAATTACCAACAAAAATTAAATTGAATAATTATAAATTAAATTAATTTTATAAAAAAACAAAGTATTTATAATAGACAATAATATATGAACAATAATATTATATAAAATAAAATATAATAAATAATTAATTAATTAATATAATATAAAATTAATAATTTCGGTAATTGAGGAACTACTGAATTAATTATTATTAATTAATTATGGTTAATAAATAAATCTAATAATTATTGGAATTATTTTTAATTAAAAATAAAACTTGTTTATAGAAAACTTTTAAATTTTATGAATATTTTGAGTTGACTTAACTGTTAAGTTCGGTTTGTTCGGTTTGAATAAATTTTATTAAATAATAACAATCACATCACAAATTAAACATAAACCTTTTCAAATTATTATTTCAATACATATTCATCAACTACTTAAATTACTATCACAAATTTGATTAAAAATTCGTCGATTCAAGTCAATTCTAGAGCCGAAGAGGTTCTCATCTTAGAGGTAACACAGTTTTTTAAACGAATTCTTTTGTAATGAGTTAAGCCTTTTCGCTGTGGTAAGTCGATAAAACTTGGACTCGTTTGACTTATTATTTTCATTCCTTTCCGATATTTTTAAGTTTGCCAATTTTCTCTTTCTCCAACCAAGTCAAACTTTATTAATGAAAAAAATTCTCAACTATCGATTTATGTGAAAATTCATAGATGATGCTGTGTGGAAATATTGTTTACAAGATATAAGTTTCATATCCTTATTGATAAAAATGATAACACTGACTGATCTCGACTGATAAACATTATTATCGTTATAGAATAGGCATTTGCTCTATTTGATTAAAATCTGTCATTATAAGCAAAGGTTCTCTACATATCACCAGTAAAAAAAACCCATTTGATATGTTTTCAATTTGACTTCTGCTTCTTGCTTCTTATAGACTTAACGTCAAGAACTATTGATAATATTATTGTTTGGTCATTTAAGTGTGTACCTTACCCAACTGATTTTGATAAGATGTTTCTTCTGTGGTTCTTATCTGGCTTCTATTTCATTTTTTATTTTACTCCGAAGAGCTCTTTGGTCTTTTAAGGGTGTAACTTTTATAGATCTATTTACTGTTTCGAATTTCTTCTATAGCTCTCAACTGAATTCTTTTATGCCTTCGTACTGAAAAATCTAGGATTTTCTTAGTTTTACCTCAATAACTGTTGAACATTTTTGTTATTAAATATTCAAAGGATGTATCTTTCCCTGCCTTGTTTGGTGTTTCGTGTTTTGCTTTTATCTGCATTCTTTATCTTTGTAGCTCGAAGAGTTTAAAATCTTGTTTGTTTTACTTTAGTGCCGCTTATGCGATATTTCTTATTTGGTTTTCTTAGGATGTGGCTTATCCAGCCTCATTTGCTGTTTGGATTTTTGCTTTTATCTGGATTCTAACTTTCCCTGACACTGAATAGCCTACAACCTTCCGAGTTTTTTCTTAATATCTGTTGGGTACGTATTTGTTATTCGGTTTTATAAGGTTGTACTTTATTCAGTCTCATTTGATGTTTCGTATTTTGCTTTTATTTGCATTGTTCTTCTTTCTCCAAAGAAGAATTCAAAACCTTGTGGATTCCAACTCACTGCCTGTCTATCGAGTCTGTTGTTCGGTTTTCCAAAAGAATGCCTTTCGTATATCATCTGGACTTTTCTTGTTATTTTAAACATCTGTTTCAAATTTGATTAGTATTGGATATTCTTTGGAACCATAAGCAGCACATCATATTGCGTAGGGATTGATTTATAGAAATCTGTATACTTGTTTGACAGTTTAAAAAAATATATCTGAATGTATTTAGCATTTAATACCCACTCGGAATAATCTTTTTTTATTAGCGATCAAAAATTGTAGAATTGAATAGACTGCATATAGAATTTTTAATAAATTAGGAAAAATTAAAAAACATATTTATTATTTAAAAAAATAATAAAATCGTATCAAAATATTTTAAAAGTTTTCAAATAAAAATCTCTGTGCTTGATTATGTTTAATTATTTTTTTCCATATATTTTTGTGAATCCTCAGCTCTCAAGTGTAAAAGTTTTTGGTTATTTAGAAAAACTTTGCTTTAAAATAAAACCTTTTTGTGTAATAAAAACTTACTTTAGCACTTCGGTTTCACAGCATAAAGGAAAAATCTTATAAAAAAATGTGAAAATCAAAAGGGATTTAATGTAATACAATACAATATAATAAAGAATAAAAAAAAAGGAACAATAAAAATCGATGAGTGCACAAAATATGAAAGGAAGAACTTTAGAGGATATAAAAAGGAAGACTTCATGGACGTATCATGTAACAGCGTTTTCCTATTCCAAATGCGTTTAACCTAAAAGGCAAATTCAAACCGCTATTTACATAGCAAATAAGCAGAGCGATTCCATCTACTCCACACTATCTCACAACCGTAAGATCTGTGTATCCTTGAGCCACCATGTGTTGATAGCTCACTCACTGGTTGCCGCCTTAAGCCGTCCCGTGCCGTGCCATACCGTGCCGTGCCGTGTTTCGTGTGGAATTATGCGCTCAGCAAAATACTTGCATATGTAAAGTTCTTTCTGCAGTGTATGAGGTAAGTTAACACTCCTCCAAATCGGAAGTAGGGACGAACTACTGTGTTTTGGACTGTGTGCTGTGTGTACACTGGCACTCCAAGAAACATCAAACAGGGAAGCGACAATAACGAAAAACATTTACAAATTGGAATTCTAAAACAGCGAAGCAACAGAGTATCTCGCCGCCCACACTTCCATCCGCCGGTCTCCATCGGTTTGTATGTTTCCACTGTTAAATTGAAGGAAAACTTAAATGCTCTTACTTTTGGCATTTTTATTTGCACTGGGAAAAAAGTTTGCTAAGTTCTTATATATGAACAAAGTGCGCTGATTATAATCTCAAAAGTTTTTTGCGTTCGAAGTACGCCGCAAACTTACGCAGTTTCCTATTTACTGCGTTTTCTAGTGTCTTTTCACTGCAAGTATAGTATATTTCCGACTTAATATAAAGTTTATTTTTTTTGTAATTAAATGTTAAAAGTAATTTTTACTAGACAAGAAACAAACTTTTTATTGTTTGGTTAGCAATTCTGTTGAAGTCAGTTACACATTGTTTCGTATTCATTGTGGAATTTGCGAAACTTGAGATATGTTTCCGAAAGAACATATGGCAAGAAATATATGTACAAAACATTGAAGTCAGATATATAAGAATATAGAGACTAATATGTGTGATATATACGCTTTTTGGTTTCATTTTAGAGTTAATTTAATTATTACTCGAATACAGTGATTTTGCAAGGCGGAAGGGCTAGGCAGATAGTACGCTTTAGGATTATGTTTGGTACATCTGAAAAGCATAAGTATGTCAGTAGAACTATGCGAACAGTTATTCTTACTTGTAATTCTTTGAAGTAATTATACTACTCTTTTTTTCTACATATTCTTACATTTCTTATATAGAAAAGTTTAAAAGAAGACGTGAAGAATCAACAATATCTTAAGAGTGCTAAAAAATCATCATATATTTTAAATTTCACTCCCAATAGGTATATATATACATTGCTTGTTTTATGCTTCATATAAACGTGTTGCTAAATCATGTATGTAAGATATATGGTGCATAAAAGACCTAAGACAGAAATATTAATAGTAAGTCATTTGATTAAAGATATAATTTTTCATTTTTATAAGAATGAGAATAAATCATCTTATTCTTGTAACCAGAAATCAATAAACATATTTCTATAACATTCTTCTTTGACAGTAAAAATAATGTCACTTTAATTTCCAAACAAATTCGATCCAAATACTAAAATAGAGTATAAGGTATACCAAAATGATTTATAGAACAATATGTGAATTGTTGTTTTTACTTTAAACTATTATTTTACTATTTAAAGTGAAATAAGTTTTTTTAGAAAATATGAATTTTCCTTTCAAGTTGCTCTGAAGATTCATCTGTAACATCTTTTCATATCACTTAAACACTCGGTTCAGTTTTTGAGTAATGAGATTATACAAGACAGACCATGTTCTTCAGAACAATGTCTTATTGTTTGTTTTCATTCCTCATCTGTACTTTTGACTACAGTATTGATATTTTAAACGGTTCAGTTTTCGACAACTTGAAGCGGGTCGGACTACAATCCTTTTTTCGTTCTTTACTTAAATTTATTTTCAATTTTGTTTTTATATAATATTTAGTAGAGAGGTTTTGAAAAGTAATGATCTACAACAACCAAAATGCTTTTTTATATTATTTTCAGTATTAACAAATGCCCATCATCAGTGGTCTTGGAATTATTTCTTGAGACACTAAATAGTTACTAATTTCCATAGAATTATTATAGGGCGAATAGAAAGCGGCAGACTTGATATCATAGCGCTCACATATAGCTTAGAATAGTTTTACAGAAATCTTATGTATTTAAATTTTAATTATAATTTTATCCAATGTGGTGAAATCTATTAAATTCTATAAAATATTAGGAAAAAAATGACACTAAACACTTACTAAATTTTCATTCAATTACTAGGCAAACAGTAAGCAAATGACTGCTTGTTATAATGTTTTTATATCGTTTAGGAATACTTTTATAGAAATCCTGTATATCTAAATGTTAATTCAATTTTTATCAAGATAAATAAAAATATTAAATATTTCGAAAATAGATTCTTTGTTAATATTTGTGCTGAAGCCGTAAGGTTTAAGAGACACTAAACACTTACTAAATTTTTATAAAATTACTAGGCAAATAGTAAGCAGATGACTGCATATTATAGCGCTTACATATTGTTTAGGCATGATTCGTTCGTTGGTTACAGTGATCGGCCATTGATAACTTTCTCACAAGAACCCTAGTATAGAAGAGTAGAGACTAAATTCATCCCGCCGAATTTAGGTAATTTAATAGATCTTTCGTCTACACCGATGAACAGTCTGGCATACTTTCAAAAAATTCTGTAGATCTAAATTTTAATCCAATTTTTATCATGACAAAAAATGCTATTGAATATTTGTAAAGGATTTTTTGTTAATATTAGTGCTGAAGCCGTAAGGTACAAGAGACACTCATACTAAGCAAATAAGAAGCAGATAACTTTAAGTGATAGTGCTTATACATAAATCGCTTAGGAATATATACACAAAAATTGAATGTATCTGAAATACTCGTACTTAAATTTTAATTTCCATTTTTATCTAGACAAAACTTAATATTAAATATTTTGAAAAGAGATTCTTTGTTAATGTTTTGAATGCATAACGAAACTCTTTCCTTAGGTTAAAATTCTGTATGTGAAATTCCTTGGGGGACGATTAAACCGAAAATCGATTGCTCAAGCTCTGTTCGCTCTACTAAACAAAGAGCACAACTTATGTGTAGTAAAATATGGTTAGGAAAATTATTCTGCATAAAAATAAAAAAAAAATTAAAACAAAAATACTAACTTTTAAAAACTGTTAAAATCTGGAAAATATAAATTCATCAATTTTCCATAGAACCACATATAAATTTTTATGGAAATAATTCTTTAACCACGAATTTTTGACAATTTTTCAACTTACCAAGTTCCCATTGGCTTCATTCCCATTAAGCCACAAAAAAACTTGTTGATTGCTTTTTAGATATTCTTGTTTTCTAGATTATTTTTCAACGTTTTTTCTGAGTGTATAATTTTAATTCCTCTGCTGTACTTCCGTTTTATTGTAGCAATTTGTTGAATTGTAGAATTCGTCCAAATTGTACGTGTGCCTTTGCCATCCGGGTTGAAATTTGCTACATTCCCTCCTTTATCCCAGCTAAGTCGATTTTATTTTACTTCTTGTTGGTAAGGTTGTTACCGTGATTTCTTTTAGAAGAAAATTGAAAATTTAATTGGATTTCGTGCATTTTCATCAAGCAAAGACAGCATGACACATCGTTTCTCCCTGCACTTAACATAGCATCTCAGTGACGCATGCTAATTATTTGACATTTTGCATTTGCACTCAAAGAAGTACTTTAATGGAACGATTGCAGTATTTCAGTAATTCAGTGGTTCAGTGGTTCAGTAAAGGAATGACAAAATATGTACTATCAATGGCTTAAGCCATGGTGGTGGACAATTGAAGTTACATGCCAACAATTTCTGTGTTCACAGAAAACTGAAGTAGTTGAAACTACACAATAATCAGGAAAAGTGAAGCCCAAATTGGAAATACGAGACAATATTTCGATAGACGAAAATAGATTGGTACATGTCTTGTCACTTGGGAACTACTAGTTATATGTCACTGGTGTTAGTTAGTTTGCGTGTCTTGTGAATAGTGAGTGATACTAAAACAACAAACAACAAATACAACAACATTACATCATCATAAGGTCTACATTATCAACCACATGATGACACTATAATGATGATTATAAATGTCAAACTAAAATTGTTCCAAGGACTACAAGGCACGTAATAGACATTTTCCTGTACAAAAAAAAACATGAAAGTTCAGGAAAATTGGCAAAAAAAAGGAAAAACAAGAATGTGGAAAAGGAATTAATAGCAGAAGAAATAGGTGGAAAGCGATTAATAACACGAAACATACAATTTCATGCCAATATTGTCTGATGTACGCCACGTAGACGTGTACCCATGAAACTGTGCGGTGAGCATACATGCTTGGGCTCTCCATGTAGGCTTTAATTTTGAAATGTGAACAGCCGGAATATAAACGTTGTGTGATGTGGATATGAGAGGAGTTAATTTTGTCCTTTAAATCATGCCTTAAATCCAATTTAAAGACGCTTCGGATAAATTAGTACGCTCATAAATAACAGCGCAACAGGAGCAGCTGCTGATGAAGTATGACGGAGTGGGGCAAAACAACATCACTGAGGCAGCAGACGGAAGCTACAAACGTTAATGATGGCAACGACAGAGCATCGTAACAGTATAATCTGTTGTTCAAATCAACTTAAAAATACTTAACAATAAGGATAAACAAAAATTACAAAAAAAAAACTAAAAAAGAAATGAAAATAAATAAATAAAATGAAGTAATTTTACAGGTTGAACAAGTCGAAATTTAAGGGAATTACTGCCGACTGAGCAGGAAAGTCGTTAAAATTAACAAAATTTTAAAACCTTAATAAGTATCCTGTTGTCAAGATAATTTGGATAAAAAATTGAAATGAAAAATAAGTTTTTTGGACTTAACTAATACTTAAATAAATATTTTTCGACTTTTGATTATAAATAAAAAAATGCATGAATTTTCGATAAACGTAGATGTAAGGTGGAAAGTATTTAAAGCTACAGTCTGAGACTTCAACCTCAGACTCAAACCACCTCTTAGGAACTACTTGAGTAGATTTCAGATATCAGACAGTAAAAGACTTTTATAGATGTTTATGAACATTATTTTATATATGATAATTAGATGATTTTTATTTTAACGAATTTTAAAGTAAGCCCCAATATTTTTTATGTGGTACACCATTTTTTTCACAATATTAAAAATATTTTGTATTATGTAGTTGAATAGTTTTATATTAAAATACTATATAAAAATGTTTTGTCAAATCTTCTAATAAAAGAGATACATATTTCAAAAAGTGTTATGTAGACATGTTTCTTAGATAGTCCCTTTAAAATCAAGACTTGCTATATACTGTGCATCCATGCAACTCAATTTTTTATTACCGTTTTTCAGTTATGTAACCACAATATATTCAAATTATGTTTAACTACATCAATGTATATCTTTCTGAAAAAGTCCATTTACAATCTAGATTTATTGAATAATTTCACGTCATTCATCTCTATTTTCTAATTGTCATTCTTCAATCATACATATACCTGTAATACACTTAATTCATATTTACCGCCATCTATATCCATTTTCTATAAGTAGTCTTATTATGTGACTTGTTCTCATCAGTTGATGGTAACAACTACTCTCATATTATCAGCCACCTGGTACTTTCACCGTAACTCCAGAGATCCACTATCACTGTTCGGTCAACGGTGACTGAATCAAACATTTTTCTAGCCGAAATATTTTTGTTTATTCGCACGACAATATATGCTATATTATTATACATCTAATTACATCAACGTGGTGATAAAATACATAAAGTTTAACGTTCCAACTAATTCGATAATCATTACTGGACCATAGTTCTAGCGAAGAATTTTTCTCTCAAATATTTTAAAAATGGCAAGACTCAACGATATGTAGGCATCTGTAGGCAAGTTGGTCGCATTCTTTTGAAAAAAAAATCCAGTACTCTCATTGAAATGCCCTGTAAAGATATCAGTCTTTTGTTGGTCTGTTGACCGGTCACCACTTAGGAAATCATGCTAAAAGATTGAATCTCCCTTTTAATCATTCTAGATGCCGTTATGAAGTTGTGGGTGATAAAAGTGCCTCACATTTGCGTTATTACTCCTTAGAGTATGACCGGTACCTATTTATTATTTAAGGGTTTTCTTTTTTAAGGATCTTGACCAAATTCAGCACTTTTTTATTTAAAGAGCGTTTTAAGCTTTGTCGATAGTTCAAGATTTTAAACCTCTGAGATTATTATATGGTAACACAAACGTACAAGATGCCTAAGTGAATCGTTAAATTGCTGGCATAACCTTATCTAATCTCTCAATGCCTTTTGTTAACTGTTAGTGCCCAAACTTTTGTACAATACAGAAAAAATGGTATGATGAGAAATTTAGAGGGCCTGATTCTTGTTTGCCACGAAAGGACTTTATTATTACATTGGCTACTCAGCCTAAAGTTACATCTATAGACAAGACTAAGTCTTCTTAAAGCCTGATGTCAATATTAAAATATTTCTAGTCTCGTTAAAGTACGTAAAGGGTTACTGGAGAGGTTTATGCCTCAAAGTGAGGAAAAGGTCGTTAGGAAAAGAATCAATGGAAAGAATATAGAGATGTTTGTTGTAGAAACGAGTAATGAGTTTCTGTTAATTATATAACAAGTAATCCATACAATTCTGGAGAAGTGGAGGGGAAGCATGTAGGAATGTATGTTGTAAAAACAATTGAAATCTTTCTATTAAAAATATAACAATTGCTCGTCAATGTAAGTCGCTTGAATAGCGCTATATATAGTATATATACTTGTATATATACAAGCGAGTGCGTTAAGTAATCGATTCCTGTTAATTAAACAGCAAGTACTCGTCCATGGGACTTACTTTAAAAGCATTTCTGGAGAAGTGGAGGGGAAATATGTAGGAATGTATATTATAAAAACAAGTGAAAACTTTCCATTAAAAATATAACAACTACTCGTCAATTTGAGTCGCTTGAAAAGCGCTGCATAAAAGCGGGTGAGTTAAGTAATCGGTAATACACTCTTGAGTGCTTAAGCTTCTGCCCAATTGAAGCTGAAGTAGTGACTTTATTTGTAATCCATTTATTATGTAAATTTTGGTTATCTTTAAATTTCATTTTCAAAAATTATTACCTCATATTTTCAAGCTTGTAAAGCAGTCTTTTGATTGTGTTGAATAATATATAAACATATTGAGTTTGATTATGAAAAAGCAACATTTTTCCATGTAATGATGGACATAATTTTTTATTAGTTTCATCAGCACTTCTTCGGTCATATTTTAAAATATGCAAACGCAATGGAATTTCACTGAATGAACTTCTGACAACTTCCAGACAACTTTCACGCGTAAAGAATACATATTTCGTCTCTAATGACACAAAAGAAAAAATAAAGTAATTTGACAACAGCGAAGTGGAATGCGTTTGCTGCTCACAGACAGAGCAGCAGAGTGAAAAATATAGACCAAAACATATTTTAATAAAAATTTGCACAATTTTTTACATTTATGATAAATTAAAATACATATTTACAACATACTAACAAGATGTTATTAAGTACCCTGTATGCGAGTATATCGGGTAGAACAGGATAATATGCGAATCATTTGTTGCGCAACGTGCAACAAAGTGTGAAAATAATTTAAAAGACACAGGAAAAAAGCATGGCAAGAAATGGAAGTAATAAACATAAAAAACAAAATACAATACAATACACACATGCACACAATTACACTGCTTGCGTTTAATTTGTTTCTTTTTTTTTTGGTTATAAGTGTATGTAAGGCGACTACGAGTGTGAGTGTGTGTGCAGCATATACCAAACAACTCAGCCAGAAATAAGCGAACTCTAAACATTTTTACTGCTGCATAAGCCAAAAAACAAATGCTTCCAGCGCAGTTACTTCTACTAACAAAATTGTTGCTGCTCTTGTTTCGTCTTTTCTTTAAAAAGTTCTTTTAGCATAAATGGCGCACAAATTGAACTTCATAGATGGCAGCAACAAATACAAAAGCAAAAACATTCGATTTTGTCATAGATAGCCGAACTGGCTAAAGTTAAACTAAATTCGTTTCGGCGTCAAAAGTGTTTAAATTGGGCAAAATCGATTTTTCAGTTTTATCAAATT
>NC_051847.1:182294912-182324177 GCF_002237135.1 Teleopsis dalmanni
AAAAATATGTTAAATAAATGTTTAAAAATAATTTATACTGTGGACTTATAGTAGTAGTAGTATTCTTTTTTATTAAATATAGGTTATATTTACATTTACAAAATTAACATTTTCAATAATTTATAATATATAAAACATAAATATTATAAATAATTATAAGAAATAATAAGAAAAACCTAACTTCATTTACATAGTATCTAATTTATCCTTATACGATTATGGCATTCGCCGTCAATCGGGGTGTATGAAAATATAGTAGTGTTTAGTGTCATTTTTCAAAATATTTAAAAGAATTTAGTAGATTTCACCACATTGGATAAAATTATAATTAAAATTTAGAACATAAGATTTTTGTAAAACTATCCTAAGCTATATGTATGTAAACGCTATGTTATCAAGTCTGCCGCTTTCTATTTGCCCTATAATAATTCTATGAGAATTAGTAACTATTTAGTGTCTCAAGAAATAATTCTAAGACCACTGATGATGGGCATTTGTTAATACTGAAATTAATATAAAAAAGCATTTTGGTTGTTGTAGATCACTACTTTTCAAAACCTCTTTACTAAATATTATATAAAAACAAAGCTGAAAATAAATTTGAGTATAGAACGAAAAAAGATTGTTGTCCGACACGTTCCAAGTTGTCGAAAACTGAACCGTTTTAAATATCAATACTGTAGTCAAAAGTACAGATGAGCAATGAAAACAAACAATAGGACATTGTTCTGAAGAACTCGGTCTGTCTTATATTATCTCATGACCCAAAAACTGAACCGAGTGTTCAATAGATATGAAAAGATTTTACAGATCCATCTTCAGAGCAACTTGAAAGGAAATATCATATTTTTCGATGAAACTTATTTCACTTTAAATAGTAAAATAATAGTTTAAAGTAAAAACAACAATTCACATATTGTTCTATAAATCATTTTCCAAGCATAAAAATTAAGTGTTTGGTATACCTTATACTCTATTTTAGTAATTGGATCGAGCTTGTTTGGAAATTAAAGTGACATTATTTTTACTGTCAAAGAATAATATTACAGAAATATGTTTATTGATTTCTGGTTACAAGAATAAGATGATTTATTCTCATTCCTATAAGAATGAAAAATTATATCTTAAATCAAATGACTTACTATTAACATTTATGTCTTAGATCTTTTATGCACCATATGTATATCTTACATACATGATTTAGCAACACGTTCATATGAAGCATAAAACAAACAATGTATATACCTATATATTGGGAGTGAAATTTAATATATGTGATGATTTTTTAGTACTCTTAAGATATTGTTGATCCTTCACGTCTTCTTTTAAACTTCTCTATATAAGAAGTGTAAGAATATGTAGAAAAAAAGAGTAGTATATTTACTTTAAAGAAGTACAAGTAAGAATAACTGTTCGCATAGTTCTACTGACATACTTATGCTTTTCAGATGTACCAAACATAATCCTAAAGCGTACTATCTGACTAGCCCTTCCGCCTTGCAAAATCACTGTATTCGAGTAATAATTAAATTAACTCTAAAATAAAACCAAAAAGCGTATATATCACACAATTTAGTTTCTATATTCTTTTATATCTGACTTCAATGTTTTGTACATATATTTCTTGCCATATGTTCTTTCGGAAACATATCTCAAGTTTCGCAAATTCCACAATGAATACGAAACAATGTGTAACTGACTTCAACAGAATTGCTAACCAAACAATAAAAAGTTTGTTTCTTGTGTAGTAAAAATTACTTTTAACATTTAATTACAAAAAAAATAAACTTTATATTAAGTCGGAAATATACTATACTTGCAGTGAAAAGACACTAGAAAACGCAGTAAATAGGAAACTGCGTAAGTTTGCGGCGTACTTCGAACGCAAAAAACTTTTAAGATTATAATCAGCGCACTTTGTTCATATATAAGAACTTAGCAAACTTTTTTCCCAGTGCAAATAAAAATGCCAAAAGTAAGAGAATTTAAGTTTTCCTTCAATTTAACAGTGGAAACATACAAACCGATGGAGACCGGCGGATGGAAGTGTGAGCGGCGAGATACTCTGTTGCTTCGCTGTTTTAGAATTCCAATTTGTAAATGTTTTTCGTTATTGTCGCTTCCCTGTTTGATGTTTCTTGGAGTGCCAGTGTACACACAGCACACAGTCCAAAACACAGTAGTTCGTCCCTACTTCCGATTTGGAGGAGTGTTAACTTACCTCATACACTGCAAAAAGAACTTTACATATGCAAGTATTTTGCTGAGCGCATAATTCCACACGAAACACGGCACGGCACGGCATGGCACGGCACGGGACGGCTTAAGGCGGCAACCAGTGAGTGAGCTATCAACACATGGTGGCTCAAGGATACACAGATCTTACGGTTGTGAGATAGTGTGGAGTAGATGGAATCGCTCTGCTTATTTGCTATGTAAATAGCGGTTTGAATTTGCCTTTTAGGTTAAACGCATTTGGAATAGGAAAACGCTGTTACATGATACGTCCATGAAGTCTTCCTTTTTATATCCTCTAAAGTTCTTCCTTTCATATTTTGTGCACTCATCGATTTTTATTGTTCCTTTTTTTTTATTCTTTATTATATTGTATTGTATTACATTAAATCCCTTTTGATTTTCACATTTTTTTATAAGATTTTTCCTTTATGCTGTGAAACCGAAGTGCTAAAGTAAGTTTTTATTACACAAAAAGGTTTTATTTTAAAGCAAAGTTTTTCTAAACAACCAAAAACTTTTACACTTGAGAGCTGAGGATTCAAAAATATGTGGAAAAAAATAATTAAACATAATCAAGCACAGAGATTTTTATTTGAAAACTTTTAAAATATTTTGATACGATTTTATTATTTTTTAAATAATAAATTTGTTTATTAATTTTTCCTAATTTATTAAAAATTCAATATGCAGTCTATTTAATTCTTCAATTTTCGATCGCTAATAAAAAAAGATTATTCCGAGTGGGTATTAAACGCTAAATACATTCAGATATATTTTTTTAAACTGTCAAACAAGTATACAGATTTTAATAAATCAATCCCTACGCAATATGATGTGCTGCTTATGGTTCCAAACAATATCCAATACTAATCAAACTTGAAACATAGGAGATGTTTAAAATAACAAAAGAAGTCCAGATAATATATGAAAGGCATACTTTTCCAAAACCAAACAACAGAATCGATAGACAGGCAGTGAGTTGAAATCCACAAGGCTCTACACTCTTCGCTAGCAAGAACAAGAAGAAGAATGCAAATAAAAGCAAAATACGAAACATCAAATGAGGCTGAATAAGGTACATCCTTAGAAAACCGAATAACAAATATCGCTCAACAGATATTGAGAGAAAACTCGGAGGGTTCTAGGCTATTCAGTGTCAGAGAAAGTTAGAATCCAGATAATAGCAAAAATCCAAACAGCAAATGAGGCTGGATAAGACACATCCTAAGGAAACCAAATAATAAATATCGCATAAGCGGCACTAAAGTAAAACAAACAAGGTTTCAAACTCTTCGATCCATGAATATAAAGAATGCAGATAAAAGCAAAACACGAGACATCTAGGTAAGATACGACTTTTCAAAACCAAATAACTAAAATCGCTCAACAAATATTGAGGTAAAACTAAAAAAATTCTAAATTTTTTAGTACCAAGATAGAAAAAATAGAAAAATTAGAAGAAATTCGAAATAGCAAATAAAGCTGTACAAGTTACACCCTTAAAATACCGAAGAGTACCATTGGTCGCAAGACATTGAGATGGAAACTATAAGATGTTAAGCTCTTCGAAACAAAAAAAAAAATGAAATGGAAGCGAGATAAGAACCACAGAAGTAATATCTTATCAAATTCGGCTGGGTAAGGTACACACTTAAATGACCAAACAATAATATTATCAACAGTTCTTGACGTGAAGTCTATAAGAAGCAAGAAGCAGAAGTCAAATTGAAAACATATCAAATGGGTTTTTTTTACTGGTGATATGTAGAGAACCTTTGCTTATAATGACATATTCTAATCAAAAAGAACAAATGCCTATTCTATAACGATAATAGTGAGCATTCAAGGTGCAATTGAAAAGAAAAGAACGACCAAAAAAATCAGTCAGTGTTATCATTTTTATCAATAAGGATATGAAACTTATATATTGTAAACAATATTTCCACAAAGCATCATTTATGAATTGTGACATAAATCGATAGTTGAGAATTTTTTTTATAAATAAAGTTTGACTTGGTTGGAGAAAGAGAAAATTGGCAATCTTAAAAATATCGGAAAGGGATGAAAATAATAAGTCAAACGAATCCAAGTTTTATCGATTTACCACAGGACAACTCATAACAAAAGAATTCGTATAAAAAACTGTGTTACCTCTAAGATGAGTAACCTCTTCGGCTCTAAAATTGACTTGAATCGACGAATTGTTAAGCAAATTAGTAGTAGTAATTTAAGTAGCTGATGAATATGTATTGGAATAATAATTTGAAAATGTTTATGTTTAATTTGTGATTGTGATTGTTATTATTTAATGAAATTTATTTAAACCGAACAAACCGAACTTATTGTAGTTAAGTCAACTTAAAATATTCATCAAATTTAAAAGTTTTCTATAAACAAGTTTTATTTTAAATTAAAAATAATTCCAATAATTATTAGATTTATTTATTAACCATAATTAATTAATAATAATTAATTCAGAAGTTCCTCAATTACCGAAATTATTAATTTTATATTATATTAATTAATTAATTAAATTAATATTAATTAATTATATATTATATTTTAGATTATATAATATTATTATTCATATATTATTATCTATTATAAATACTATATGTTTTTTAATATAATTTAATTTAATTTATAATTATTCAATTTAATTTTTGTTGGTAATTAGCTTCTGCAAAATATAAACTTTTTATAAAAAATTAAAAACAAAAGTAAATTTTAAAAAAATTTTAATTTTTATGAAAAATTATGAGAAATGATTTAAGTGAATAAGCTTTTAACCATTATAACGAGTTAAATGGTGTTATCTCATTATAGGTCTATTCCATGGACATGAAGCCTAAATTAAAAATTACAATAATGAATTTCCATTACACCGCAATGGTTGAGCTGAACACAATACTTTAACTCTTGTATTCAAGCAACCATTAAAAAGGCATTCGGAACATATTTTCTGATTATTTTCTGGCTTATCCACCAAATGCTGGGGTCTTAAATTTTAAAATTTATGCTCATTTACCACAGCACTGAGTAAGCTCGGCACCGCGATTTGCTTTATTAACGTTGCAAATATGTAGTTTCTGCGGCAACAGTAAAATACTCGTCCTCAGCAGTGGGGACTTGTCCTACAAGCGGATACAAATATGAGGCTAACAAGTATAACATTTCACAACCACATTGATACCCAAACCAAGTTATTTGACTGCTGCGCCGCTTCCGTCAACACTTAAAAGTTTTTCTGTTTCTGTTAAGCGCATAGTTCGTATTTTGTCGTATTGCTTGTGTGTCGTCGGAACTATGCTGTCGTTGATGCTGTTGTAGTAGTTATTGTTGTT
Source organism: Teleopsis dalmanni (assembly GCF_002237135.1). Taxonomy (NCBI): domain Eukaryota; kingdom Metazoa; phylum Arthropoda; class Insecta; order Diptera; family Diopsidae; genus Teleopsis; species Teleopsis dalmanni. Next base: position 182,300,495 of record NC_051847.1, read on the forward strand.
GTTCTTGCTGTTGCTGCTGCCTTTGCCTTTACCGTTGCTGTTATCGCCTTATTGTGGCTGCTGTCGAGAACAGCACATGAAACCACTCCAATACGTGCCTATGTTTGTGTGTACAGTTCGATTGTTGCTTTTCCCATTCGAAGTGTTTGTTTGTGTTTTTTTTTTTTTGCATTAAAACAGCATAGTGCACAGTAATTCCATGGCATGTATAAGTTTGTATGTTAATTTGAAGCAATGTTCATTGTATATAATGGTTTATTCATATGTATGTGTGTGCGTGCGCTGTTGTTTAACACTTGAAATAAATTATTGATAAAATTGGAGATTTTTAGTGTTAATTAAAAGCTGTAAAAGGGTGCGTCGCATTGTGGCAAGTTCGTAGTTGAATTTTACGCGCATTTTTCGTATTCGTTGTTATTATTGTTGTTTTTGTTATTTCCTTTTTTCAAGTATTTATTGTGCGTTATTATTAAAAGAAATGCCTTTTACTCGTACTACCTAAATTGTTCTGGTATTCCTTGTCTTCTTAATGTTAACTTTGCTTGTGCTGTAGCCCTTCTTCTTGTTGTTGTTGTTGTTGTTGTTGTTGCAATGTTCCTCAAGAATTTTCTGTTAAAATGTTTTTATGACTTTTTCACCGCCATTTTAAAATATTTTGGTTACGTATTTTATGTATTTTTGGGTTCCTTTTGTGTTAATAATTAAATGTTTATTCGGAACATACTTTGGGTTAAGTGGTACCATGTCCATATTCAAGTAGCTGTTTTGGGGTCTTCATTAATGCCAAGTATTTTATTGCTCATAAATAAATAATAAATATTTATGACACAAATTGAGTTTATAAAATTTTTATGTTGAGTGTTTTTTTCACAATTTTATATGATTTTTGTGGCCATTTTAAATTCTATTCCTCTGGCACTCTTTTCATCCTATCAATTTTCTTTGTATTTTTGCTATTAAAATTGTATAAATTTTATCGAGGCTATTTAATTGCCATTAATTTTCATAAACCTAATATAAACGTGCCACAAAGTTGAAAGTGCTAATTAGTTTGGAATACATTTTAAGATAATAAAAATTAATTGGTTTTATTTAATAAAAATAAAAGATTTTATTGATTGATATTCGGTTTTTTGGTGCAAAGATTGCTAATTCATTAATTTGCTGCATAATATAAAAAATTGCACTTTATATTTTTTTTGGTAAATATTATATTCGTAAATATTGTAAATACAGTCAAACTTCCATAACTCGAACTTTTATAACTCGAATTTTCTATAACTTGAACAAAAATTTTGTTCCGTGCCGATAGGAGTACGGGAAAGTGCATTCCATATGTCGAATTTTTGTTTTAAGTATAAATGCATTTTGCTGTTAGGGGAAGCCCCTTTTTTCAAATCCAATGTTTAATTTTTTCTTTCTTATATTGCTTCTTTGTGCAAAGGCCAGTCGATGGCAGCGTGGTTTAAAGTAAATAAGATAACTTCCAATGCTACTCTTAACGATTATATTGAGCTTGACAATGAAATTTGTACATCGAGCTCTTCTACAGATGACGATATTATTGAGCACTATAGCTCTAAATTACTGAATCCAATTCTAAGCGCAACGGAAATTGATGATGAGGGTTCGTTCGGTAGATGTAATTGTTCATCACCCTTCCAAGAATAAAGTAGAAGACTCATTCAAAATTCAGAATTTATATTTGCATCGTATGATATTACAACTAATGATCACTATAAGAGTATAAATAAAGTGGAATCTCTTTTTGCTGATAATAAGAAAAAAATTAAAGTCCCAAACCCTAATTTCTAATTATTTTACTTCACTATAACTTCTGTGCTTTATATGTTTCTTTCAAAAATAAAAACAAAATTTAAAAATTCTCTAACTCGAAGTGTCCATTAGTCGAACCATTTCTTTGCAAAATTGGAATTCGAGTTATGGAAGTTGGACTGTATTAGTAAATATTTGATAGTTCTACATTACAAATAAAAAAATTAATTTTTATATTTTTGTACCACCCAAAGTTCTTCAGACTATTTACCGCCGCCATTGAAGCAGAATTAAAATAATATATTCAAAATTTGATGTTTTCAGCACCAGTGGAGATATTGAAATGAAGTTTTCATAAGAACAGGGTTTGAAATGTGTTTTCTTTTGTATGTGTGTTAAGCTCAATCGGCTCTTTAAGCTCAAATATAGTCAACTTTTCCATTTTTTTAAATACTGTAAAAACTATAATAGTTAGGAAGTTGAAATTTGGTGTACTAAATACTTGTACTATATCTCTATGGATCAAAAAGTGCTATAATTTTCTACCCACTGCAACACCCATCCTCCATGTAAAATTTTCATAAAATATTTTTTAATAATTTTTAAAAAAATGTTTACTTTAGGTTATAAATAATCGTTACATATGTCAAACATAAAAAGTGGGAGTGATCCGTTTAATAATTTTTAAGTTAACTTAATTTTTAATTGAACTTTCCTAATAATGAGGATAATTTCGAACTCTATCACCTTCGTATTATTTATTTAAAAATTAAATTTTTTTGTTTTTTTAAGATTAAGATATTGTTATCAATTGTGTTTAAAAAATATACAATTTTATTTAACAGTAAACTTTAGTAAGTACAAAAAATCAGCCTTTTCTATAAAGAACTTTTTTACTCCTTTCTGCTAAACCCCACAAATCTGCCCGAATATTTCTACGAAATTTTTGTTACTAATAGAATAAATTAAAATAAATTAAAATTAATAAAATGTTTAATCTTACTAATACTAATAAAAGGTTTACATTAAACAAAAAATATTGCTACACACTCTATTTCTAATATGGATTTTAGGTGTCAGAAATCACTTAAAAATTATGCAAAAAATGAGCTGTAAATAACCGCATATATTTAAACAAAAAATATCCATGAGTAATAATATAATGACATTTATTACTTTAAAAATAATTAGTTTAGTAGAAAATTGGTTGAGAAACAGCGAAATATCACACTCACATTCTGCACTAAGAGCTAACCCTAAAGACCTTTAAACCCTTTAATATTGTATAGACTTTAATGATATTCCGCAAGAGACAAGTAAAATTTTAACTACTAAAAAAGTAAAAATTTAACTATTAAAGAAACAATTAATTTCCATAATTAAAATAAAATAAATCTTGAATGTAATATTTTCTATTTTTTACAAATATGAAGTTATCTTAAATAGGTATACGAACAATTTTTAACATCAGTTTCTTTACTATGTATTAAGCAATTAATCTATTTTTTTTTTTTTTGGATATTATTATTATTACTTTCACAACAGAATTCTTAGCACAAGCAGTTTTTCTCTAAAGAGAGCTATCTACTAGCTATATGACATTTGTAGTTAACTAGCTTAGACACTTCGACCCCATTCAATTTAATTTCACCCAAAACAGTAATTACTCAACGGATTTTGATGAGTTTCTATATTGCATGCAACTTTTTCCACACTACTTTGTATTATCTTTGCTCAGTTCTCGAGACATTAGGCTAAAATGCTCTAAATAACACCTAAACACATAAAAACTGCATCCTAAATATTATTCTAAACGGGATTTTATCACTTCTTCTTTGTGTATGATACCAATTTCTCGGAAGCCATAATTTTGCAATGGACTTCGGTAAGTTTCAATATTCCAAGCAACTTTTTCCAATATACTTTGCGTTATCTTAAAGCAGCTCTCAGGATATAGGGTTAAAATATCCCAAATGTCACTTAAACACTTAAAACTTGATAACAAATATTATTTCATGAAAGTATGTTATCATTTCTTCTTTGGAGATGATTCTGAATTCCCGGAAACCATTATGTGACAACAGATATTGTAAATTTCAAATATTCCATGCAACTTTTTTCACTATGCTTTACTTTACTTTAGCTTAGTTCTATGAATATCGAGCTAAAATGTTTCAAATAACAACTAAGCACTCAAAACTCCATTGAAAACATCATATCAGAAGGGATTTTACTACCTACTTCTGAAAATTTCTTTTGCATTTACTTTTGAATAAATTAAAAACTTGAAAACCAAAAAAAAAAATAAAATATGTTTTAATATTCGAGTAAAAGGAAAAAAACCCGACACCGTGATTTCAACAAATTAATTGGATTTTTATTTTAAATTTATAATCCGTCATCCGCACTAACTCGCAACTGCATAATTTCATTAAAAATCACTCATACGCACCGTGAAAAAAAATTATGATCAAAACCGCTAAGCCCGAAAGTTGATGTCTAGTCTTCTTTAATTTCAAATGGGTAAGGTTTTAATGGGTAATTCCTTTCTTGTCTTGCATCTTCTCATCATTTTCCTCCTTTTCTGTGTGTCCTTCTATGGCAATTATTCAATTCAAATGTCAAACAAAAGCAGTTGAAAGGCAACAAAAGTAAAAGCAAACAAGGATAATAGATGAGAGATGAGAGATGAACGCAGCAAACAAAACAAAAAAAAATGAAATAAAAACGAAATGAAATTCCTTACAATCAACGCAGGATTCTTGCAATGTAATTGTTGCTGTTGTTGTTGCAATTATCCTTGTTGTTGCGGTATAATTTTTAAATGGTTTTGTTGAGCTTATGGGAAGTAAACAGTAAATTGTAAGTTGCTGATAACGGCATATATCGCAGGATGAAAAAAAATAATACAAAGAAAGGGAATTAAAAAGGATTGCCACAAGTAAACCATGAATGAATGTAATTATGCACAACAATGGGTAAAGGTGGGTAAAGGAAGCTGATTGGATAGTTTGACTGTTAATGGATGTATGGAATTTTTTTTTAATGCCAGGTTTTTTAATAATTTTCGAAATTATATAGAATGTATAAACAATAATAATTTTATTTAACGAACTGCATAATTTTAAGATATGAAAATAATTTATTAAAAAAAATATTAATTTAAAATATTAGGTTATGTTAGATGCTATCGCTATATGACTGCAACTTACGTAGGCCTATTGATTACTTCTTACTACACGGTCAATTAAAGGATAGTCTGCCATTTTCCACACATCTAACCACAGAACCTTCACAACTTTAAAATTGTTGGTTAGAAAATTTTGAGAATCTCTGCCCAGATTGTCTAGAAATTTGATTACTCCTATTCTACTTATGTGAGTTCTGCTTAGTCCTGGAAAGCTGCAGAGGAGATTGTCAATTATCTTTTGCTCCTCAAGTAAAAAATTATTTCAAAAATTTTAATTCAATTTTTGAATTTTAAATTTGTTTAAGTAAAACATTTCATTATTTACCACTTTCTGAATAAAATAAAATCTCATAAATGTTTAATAAATGTTTAAATCTCATAATTTTTAAGATTACTTTGGGGCTGTATTCTTCAATTTTAGATTGTTTTTGGCGTACGAAGTACGCATGCAGGTAAATAAGAGGATATTGAACTATATGTCCTCTACTGGCAAAAGTTTACATAATTTGAACTACCACCTTATATCGTTTTTTTTTCTTTGGGAGTTTAGGACGAGTCCAGTGCACTCATTCGGAAGACCATTACGCGTGAACGCACAAAAAGAAAAACTGCAGACGGGCACGAAAGACAAAAAAAATTCCAAAGAAGTTTCTTAGTAATACTTTTATTTTTTTTTAATACTGTTCGAATAACTAGTTCCTCATCTTCTTAAATTAGGATATAAATAAACATAATTAAAATAGCGACTGGGACACATGTCGTCCGTCGACTTATACTATAATAGTAGTACGGACCATTTTAGTTGAGACTCCAGCTACGTGAAGCTTATAAATTAACGCCTTTCGAGAGACTTTTTCGAAAGCTACTTTAAAATCTACAAAAAAAGGCATATGTTTTCTTATTGTTTTTAAATTTTATCTGTGCTATTGATGACAAGTTGTAAATATTATCCACTGTAGAATAATTCTTCCGGAACCCAGCCAGAAATTCGTTTATTATTTTATTACTTTCGGTCCAATTTGTCAGGCTGTCTGTTACTACACCCATCATCACTTTTGCAATACAATTCATAAAGGATATTCCTTTATAAATTTTCGTCCTTTATGATAACAACTAGTAATGTTTAGAGATCCCAATGTAAAACTTATCATTGCAGATAATTGCAACCAGCAGCGATCTTAAACATGACTTTGATGTTGAGTCAGTGACAGTCTCAATACAAAACTAAAAAAATTCTTATTTAAAAATTCTAGCTAAACATATTAAAAACAAAGCAATCGCTCTTACTAGACCCAAGTAATTGAACAGAAATATTGAAATGATATAGTCTTGCTATTGGCAGTAACTAAGTTTTTTGGAATTATTGTTCAGAGTCAATAGAACAAAATTTTAAAAAAGAAAGCATAAAAATGCTGTTTAACAGCACTATTTATTATTTATACACAAAATTTTATTATAAAAGCCAATAATATTGTCGTAGAGTTATTGAATTAAGTTTAATGTAAAATGAATACTATTAAGAAAAGATAAGCGTCCATTGTTTGATACTACTATAATGTTTACCTATAAGTTTTTTATGTATTACGATTTCTGCAATAAGAATTCTCGCTTGGGACCAAGATATTCCGCTTGTAACAATTTACGCTAAGGGAGCAAAAAATTGCTGTCAGTTAAAATCAATCTTCAGATTCAGATAATTTTATTCAAATTTGTTTTGTTTTTATACAATTTCTTAGGACTTTTAGTTTCGTTATAATACAATTATTGTACTTAACATAACTTCTTTAATCTAGAATTCTTTACATAATCTATTTAATATAACTTTTTTAACATAACTTATTTAGTATAAATTATTCTTAACATAACTTATTTAACATAAATTGATCTTACCATAACTTGTAATACACTAAAGTATATACCCGGATGTGATAATATAAGTCACAATATTGTATAAAATATATCAAGCAGTATTCATGCTGTCCTCATGAAACTCATTAATGATTTTTTGAAATCTGGTCTTGTTACATGATTGTCATATTAACCAGGTAATTATAGATAGCCTACTTTAATGAAACACTCAATGGCATGATTACACATCATATATTATATGTTACATTACTATATGAATACATATATTTTTCCAGAAAGCTTTGTTTTAGAAACCTTTTGACTCCATCTTATAAATGCATTGGCTAGATTGATTTTCTTGTCGTATAATTAATTATTAAAGTAGTTGTCGTACTCTGGACATCAATTAAGTAAATTAAAAAATACAACTCAAAATGTTTGTCAAGTCCTTGAAAGAAGCCAACGTAAGCAGTTACACGTAACTCTCACCTTTCTTGCAGGTCTTAAATATTTTTTTATTTTATTTTTTTTGTTTTATTATAAAGTTTTTAGTTTCTATTATTTCCTCTGTGCACGTATTAAACTTTTAATGCGTTGAGGCTTAAGTATTGTCAACTTCAAATTCTTTTTATGCTTCTTCTTATTTTTAGTTTTATATTATTATTTTCTTTTGACTTGCCATAGTTTTTCATAGAATTTTTTTATCTCTCGCCAAAAGGCAGATACGGAGATTCAATTGTTTGTTGCGCTTTTGCAATGCACTTCTGCGATGCGCTACTGTTGCGCTTCTGCACGAGCAAATGCATTAGCAATTTAAAATATTTATAAATGCTGCTAGCGTAATGCAATTATGTTAAGTGCGTTTGTGTGTGTGTGTGCATGTGTTTGTGCAAGCAATAAAAAACTGCTACTTCAAAGCAGCATAAACCGCATGGTTCAAAAGAAATCTTGCTTAAATTATTGCTATAATAAAAAGTTTAGCGCAATAATAATAGCAACAAACAAACTTTTGTGCTCCTACAGTTTTCCTTTCATTTTTCACTTAACCCTAATAAATTCTAAAGTTTCCTACTACATTCTTTTGCATATATACATATATATATTTATACCTCTATCATATATCATTCTATTATAATATAATCTCCATAGATCCTTAAAAGTATTAAAGTTTTCCCTCTTATTAGTTTTATTATTATTAATATTATTTACGCTTAACACTAAAACTTACTTATCATTTTACGTGGCGTTGCCCGGCGAAAATCCTTTTCAAGACTTTTAAAGGATTTCTAATTGCTTGAATATCGCACACACTTCACAAATTTTGCAAAAATTGTTTTAATTTTAATTTATTTTAAAACATTTAAAATGCAATATAATTTTAAAATAAATTATCTTGCACTTTTTGGTTGTTTTAATAAAAATTCAAGAACTTTTCTGTTATAATTAACAGAGAAATTGCTGTGCTGCTAATTCATTTGTCTTGCACTTAATTATCCTGAAGTTTAGTGTTCGCTCGGTTCAACACTCAGTAAGACTCGCATGCAACACTCGAGTACTCTAGTATTTGCAAGTGTTTAAGTGAGTGTGTATGTGTGTGTACTGAGACTGTTTGCGGTAATGTTTAATCTTGGTAATGGTATAATGAAAAAGGTGACTACTGTTCAACAGCTGCACAGCTTCTATGAATTACACAATTTTCTTAGTGATTTTTTTTTTTGCACTGCGCACTTTTGCCGAACTACACTACACAAAGGCTTGCAACGAACTGTGCGTGCACAATAAATTTATTGTGTGCTTTGCCAGTTTCAGCAATTCGTGTTTTAACTGTTATACGCAGTTTACGATTTGTGAGGAGAAATGATGTGGTGAAACAATTTGAACTGTGGTGAATTTATTGCTTTAGGTAAAAAATGTGCGTTAAATGTTTTCAGAGATTTTATCAGCAGAAATTTGTTGAGCCTTTTTAATACATGGCGTATGAGTGACATTTTTATAATTTGTTTGAAATTAATGTTTGAAATAATTATTAGACGAAATAAAATAAATTTACTAAAAAATAATAAAACGAATTTAATAAAATGAAATAAATTATCGTGACATTTTATAACGCTTTGTAAAATATTAGTTTGAGATGTCATTACATCCTAAAATCAAATACATACCTACGTTAATATAATAATTCAGTAATAAAAAACCTTTAACTAAATAATAAATAATAATAAATAAATGAAATAATAATTAATAAATAATAAAATATAGATAGAAATAAATAAAAAAATTATATATATATCTGAAATTTTAAATTAATAAATTATTTTAATCTGGAAAAAATGGAATTAGAAATAGAAATGGAAATTGTAAATAGAACTTAATGATAACTAACTAAACTAATAACTAATAAATAAAAAATTTATACAATTATAAATAATTTTAAATAGGTAACTTATAATTTTATTCAGTAAAAAAAAATTTGTATGTAAAAATTAATGCTAACTTAATAAAAAACAATAAGAATTAAACATAAAAATATTAAAAAAAATTTTTTTGGTGGCATATTTTTTTAAACTAAAGTTAATTAAAATTTAGTGTTATGCGTGAAGTGCATATTAAATTTTAATGGTATATTTTTTTAAAAATTAAGTTAATTAAAATTATAACTTAAGTTATACGTGATGCGGGAAATGCATATTAAATAATTTTTTAAAAATATTTTTAGAATTAATATCGTTCTAAAAATTAAAAGTTTTAACACTTGAGATACAGTTTAAATTAAAATTTAAAAAATGCTGTTAAATAATAATTTTATATTTAAGAAAGGCTTATTGGTCATCAAATTTCATTACAAAATTATTATTTAAAAACTTTTATCATTAAAACAATAAATTATTACAAATATTTTTAAAAATACTACCATTATAAAAATTTCTATCACTTAATCTTAACCAAAAATAAAAAAAAATATTTTCAATATATATTTTGAATATTTCTTTTTAATGGTTAATATTAGTATTCATATATAAACAATTTTAATTTTTAAAATAATTGATTAATTATTTACAAAGACTGAGGTATGATCAGTTAAAAATTAATATAAATTGATGTACAACAGGACAGGCTTGATAAGAGCCTTGGAGACCGCAGTTTTTTATTTGTCGAGAAATCTATTTAAATTCTCTTCTTAGCCCGTTCATCTTTCGGTAAGATTGATTCTTCATAGACTGACATCACTTAGGCTGGCTACCAAACAAAGTTTTTCACCATTTCAAACTTATAGTTATCAACAGTTACGTAGGTCCCAAGTCGTTCTCAAAATTTGTTTGTTAACTGAAAGTACTTCATTATTGCATCATTTGCCACAAGATCTATTTGCTTTGCTTGTTTTTCTATGTTAGAAAAAGTCGAACTGACGGCTGGGTGCCACTATAGGTACTGATATTAAATAATACTTACATATACTTACTACAGTAAACCATTTATACAAATCAAGGGAATTTTTATGCTCCACTCTTTAAAAATGAATTTTCATCAATCTCTAAGTTTTAGACACCTAATAAAATAATTATTATTCCGATTTCAATTATCTATTTTGGAACAACTATCGAAGTTGTTGATGGTAGATATAAAACAAAATATTCCTGAACAGTGCTGTCACAACCCAGCAGTCGCTAGAATTCCCAATAATAGGTGCTCAGATCTTTAAAGTATAATATCCGACATCCTTCATATCTTTATTGCACTCTTCATTTTAATAATACTGTCATTTCTGAATTGACAGTATTAAAACAGTATTTCTGGTCATCTTAATGTTATACATACTAGTTCCACTTGTTCAGAAAACTTCTCTATGTTAAGACAATGGTATTACTTCTCAAGGCATAAGTGAGTCCATATTCCTTGAGATTTATTTGCTTTTCTTTGCGATCCAGCCAGACTTTTGCTGTGTAGATCATTACTTAAAAATTATTATTTATTAAATATCTTGAGGTGGATTTTGTCCATCCGTCACGCATGCCACTTTACAAACGGCTTCGATATGACCCTAAACGTAGAATTTATTTTTTAATCTTCTTTCAAATTTGCGTCAATCTCACTTTTTTCATCTATTAACATTACTCATAAAATCATTTCCACCATGCTTCAATGACTTTCATAAATATAGCTTGCTAAATGCTATATTACTTCAAATTAATTAAATTAAAATGATTTAAATTAAAGTAATTAATTAATTAATGAAAACAAATTAAATTAAAATTACATTACTTAAAATAAATTAAATTAAAATGGTTTTTAATAAAATAGTTAATTAATTAATTGATATAAAATAAATTAAATAAAAATTATCTTAATTAAAGTAATTAATTGATTAATTTAAATAAATGAAATTAAAATTATTTTATTTAAAATAATTAAATTAAAATAATTTAAAAATTTAAATTGATTAAAGTTTTATATATAACACAATAATATTATTTTAATTAATAATAATATATTTTATTACCACAATTCACTTAATATGCTTCCTGTTATTCTTATTAAAGAGTTTTTCAAAGCTTTTCACCACACCACCACTGAAATGCTAAAAAGCTTATTCATATGGGCACTGAAGCTTCTGACATTCAACATTTTACCAAAAAAATCAAAAAAAAAAAAGAAACGTTAAACAGCAAATTGTTGCTTTAGTTATGTTAAAAATTGTTATACGATTACAACGACAACAACAAAAACAACAACAGCAGCAGCAACAACAACAAAGAACTCACAGTCACACAGCGGCAATAACAAGAAAAGGGCACAACAGTTCAAAGCAATAAAAATACGAAATTAATAATAAAAACGAAAAACAAAATTGAAAATAAGCGCAAGAAACCTTTCGGTCATGTTTAATAACTTAAAGGAAGAGCAAAGAAAGACGAAAACACGAAATTGTGCACCGCACGACCAACACGTAACAGCACATAACAGTGGGCAAGTAATAAAGTCGAAGCAGCAGCAACAGCGGCAGCGACAGCAGTAGCAGCAGTATAATAAGAAAAGAAGCAACAGCTTTGACTTGGTCAAGAGCAGCAATGACAACAGCTACAAAAGCTTCAAATCCTTAAAGCAGTAATAGAAAAGAAAAAAATGAAATAGAAAAAAAAAAACAAAACCAAAAACAATAAGAAACTGCAAAAGCAATAAAAATTCTAGTTATGCTTTACTTCAATGTGCTGTGCTGACAATGTAAACGCACTGAAGATAGCACAGCCGACAGACTAGCAGCATTAACATAATCATGAAGGATGAAAATTGCTTCTTCTTACTTTTTCTTTGCTGCTGTTTGTTTGTTTGCTTGTTTGCAACATTTTTTTTATTTTTTATTTTTGCTTTTTTGCTCTTTGCTTGTATTTTTTTACTAACAAATGTCAGTGAAACACTGAAGTATTGTTCATTTGTGTTTGTATTAGTATTTCTTAATTTTTTTTTTGTTGTTTGTGTGAATATTTGAATTGATGTGTGTGTGTGCAATGTGATGCCAATAAGAAGTTTCGAAATGGCTAGTTCGTACTTCTGTTGCCTGTTTTGCGTTGTGTGCGTTGGCATCAAATTATGCAAATTATGCCAGAAAAAGGATGTTTGCATTGAAATGACGAAAGTGAATTATATTTAGAACATTTCTTTTTTTTGCATTCATTTATTATAAGCTCAGCACTACAATGTCGAATTATTTGATAAAGTTGACAGAGTTGTCAATGTGAGTTTTTTAAAACTTCTAAGCTCCGCCAATATCAACAAAGAACATCTGCATGGCTTCATTCAGGCTTCCATAAATTTGTAAAACATGATCAATTACTATGGATACAAGAGCTTCATATTTTCCATTCAAATATTCAAAATTAATATTGGTTTTTATTTTTTCAGCCCAATTTTTTAAAAATCCCCAATTACCATCAGAGATCATAGACGCTAAGTTCTTTGTGCTATAGTTGAAAGAATATATTAGTCAAGCCTTAACGTCAATGAGATATACTTACCCGTTGAGAAAGGCCCGATAGATAAAATAAGTTATAAGCAAACATAATGTGATAACCAAAATTCCTATTATTATGAGTAGTGGTCCTAGAAGATACTTTAAGAGTGGCACACAATAGTATCTTATTTTGGTTGTTAGTGGTAAAGTCTTCCACTGAAATACTTTTCAAATTTGGATTATACTTAAGTTTATAAATTCTATTAACTCACAAATTTTCGCTTTTGTATGGGCTTACGCCATACTTCCGTGTACATTTTGGAACAAAAATTTTTGGAAATAATTTGATGAATGCAAAATGGAGAAGTGCTAAAGAACACAAAAATTTATTTTCCCAAAATATTAATTTCATAATTTAGTCTCGATTGTTATTACTAAATTGGATTAATATTTTAATATTCAAAAATTAAAAAATTTTTACTATATCTTGACATACTTTGAATATAAAATAATTGAAATTATAAATTAAAAAGCTGAATTAAAAATGTATATAGCGTGAACTGTCAAATATAATTCCAAATATAATTTTGATAATACTGGATAGTACTGGAATTTCTAAATGAAAAATACAAAAATACCTCTCAATTGAAAACAATTGTTTATAATAAGAATTTAGTTTCTTTCGTTAAAAAGGGACGTAAAAAAATTTATAGAAATATTTACGAGTATTTACGAGTATTAATTTTTTATTAACGAGTATACAATATGTGATAAATGCATCCCAATCTGCCAAATAATACACAGGAAACATAATGTTTATCTCTCTCTCTCTCACACTTGCTTTCTGACTGACTTAGCCATGACAGACGCGAGTCGCCTTTGTCCGCATTCAACACCCTCCACCAGCCATTCGATCAGTTGCTTGCTGCCACCTTTTAGTATTACCGAGTGCTTACATATCATTGGTCAACTGGTTATTTCATCGAATATGTCAGCCTCCTCTACCGCCTTTTTCACCACATAATCAGATACTGGAGAGTATTGTAGTCGGAATTCTTTTTTCAATTTGATGGCATTAGCGATCCAACAAACTCTCTGAGTTTTTATGGACTTTACTATATCAATGTCGCTCATACAGCTCATCATTCTATATAATTCGATACGTGTTTACGAAGCAGTCATTACTTTATATAAAAGGATGTCTTGTCACTTTTCCAAAAGGATATCAAACTATTTTTGGAAATTTTTATGAGGGTTGTCCGGAAGTCAGAATAGTTCGTAAACTACTATATCAAAATATCTCAATCTAGTCAGGCGTATGGAGAGAGAGATGAGAGAAAGTAAGCATACAAGGTACTGAACGCATTTAATCTGTTAAATGTTAGCACAATCCTTGTTAATGTTCTTTTCAAGTTGACACAACCTCCACGTAACACTCTCAGAATATTTACAATCATCCGTGCGTAGTAAAATAATGTGTGTAGCGAAATTTTCTTCATATGCTCATATGTGATGATACGTCGGATTGGGAACTCATCATATAAAATAGTATTCCAATGGAAATAAAGAGTAAGCCTCAGGTAATGACACTGATGATAACACTCGCGAACGTTTTAAAAAACATGTTTTAAGAATATCCCAACACTTCATAGAAAAGGTGCATCTATACAGCTGGTTATTGTCCTTCAAAAACACGAGGCCAACTTTTCCAGAAAATGCGATGGATGAGACAAGGATGCTCTGAAAGAGCATTTTATGACAACTGATATTATTATTATGCAACTTAGAATCACTTTGGAGGCAAATTTGCTATCAACCGTGGATTAAAAAACTTGGTGTCAATCTTCAATCATCACATCAATCAAGGAAAGCCTTAGAAAGAGTCGTAATAAGGCAACCGGTTTTTATATCAAAGAGAGATACAAAAGAGACTTTCTATTAACCGCTTGAATAAGATAATGATCACTGACTCCATTTTAATATACATTATATATTAAAGAAAAGTAGAAGTAGAATACATGAATATTCCTTTTAATTGTTTGCTGAACATGCAAGTAATCTGAAGAGTACCTCATAAGTGCTCATTAATTCTCATAGAGAGTTTTTAGACTCATAGAAGGTCTATGAGCTGCTCAAAAACCGTTCGAATCAAAAACGAGAGTGCTGGCGTGAACCATTTAATGCTGGAATAAAGTAAAAAGTGTGATCTAATAATCTAAATATGAGTCATATTTTCAAAAAAAAAAAAAATTAAACATATTCGTGTTTGATGTTATCATAATCAGTAAATAATTTACCAATTTTTTCAATTTACTTCGAATATGTTTATTAGTTCTTTTTTATTTTTCATAATATTTGAAACCGAGTGTCGTCACAACTCTGGGTACTTCATTGACAATCCATACGCTTTCAACAGAATATTGACCCAACGGCACTGGTATTAGGTTAATATACTTTTCATCAAACTGCGATTTGTTTAAAATGATGTCATGCTGGAAAGAAGTTTATTATATATACAATATAAATATATGTTATATTTTATTTATTTTAAATTCATACATACATTATAAGGACACGAATGATTTATATTGCTATAATCGGGGAATCCCAACATTGAGTAAACTGTATTCATGACACGATTCGTTTCTCTGCTCTTCATAAATTCACAAGCATCAATATTTAGTTTATAAATTATATTGGTCTTCTCACCATTATGCTTTTTCAATTTAGTTCTTATCTATACACAAAAAATCTATATAAACTATGAATAGAAAAATTTTTAAATTGCTCTAAACCTTGCAATTATCCACTGGCAGTTGAAGTAGTTTCAGGTAAACGTTGACCTCCGGTTTTAGGTCGATATTGGAATACTGACATCTCAGAAATGTACCAAAACTTGAGTCCAAACTATTGCATGTCAGTTGGGTGACAGTAAATAACTTTCTCTTTAAGCAGTTAAATGGTTATTTAAATATTACAAATAGTTTTAATAATAAATAAGTTTTTTTACATACAGATTCAACAATATTCACAGCCAACAGCACCAAAATCGTCAAATACTGCACCATTTCTGAATGGTTTTCACTTTTGAAGTAAATTGCCTTTTTAAAAAAGCTTAAGTCTGATTGTGGAGAGAGAGTTTTCCGATAATATCGCGTAATTTATTTATAAATATAAATATATTTTAATAACAAGAAAAATTGATTTTTGTAACGTAAGCTATTAAAAAATCATTTTCACATTTGTTAATGAACTTTAAATTTCTGTTCCGAAAAATACTACTAATCGAGTAGATGTTTGATCTACCGCCTAACTAAAAAACCAACAACAAATAGCAATTACCCAAATATTTCAATAAAAAATACTAATGTAATGATAGTAATGGATTTAGTCAAAAAAAATTCAATAAATTAAAATTAAATATAATTGTTTGTTGCATTTTAAACCAATTCTCATCATTATGCTATTTCAATTTTGAAAAATTAAAATTAAATCTATATTTCCATAAGTGCTGGAGTGGATTGATCGTCTTGTCCAAACACACGTCTCATATAATCCATAATGAACAAAATTTACATCAGCCAGCTTTTTCAACTAAAACGATGTTAACTCAGTACCATGGTATCAGTGCTTATAGCCCACAACGTACTAGAAAGGCATGCAACAATATTAATCTAGCCTTCAACTGTCTCGGTTACGGCTTTACGGATGAAATAGAAATTGTATTTCACGCTATTATTATTATTAAATAAAAGGCTATGAATGCACCCTGACCTAAAAGATCTATTGTCCAACTAAAACAATTCTAGACTATTTATACATTAAGACTGAAAAGTTTTCGGAAATTTTCATTTAAAATTCGCGCGCTGTATATTTTTCGATATTTTAAGTTTATGTAGTTTGGCAGCACTGTCCTTAATTACTATGCCAAAAATGAGCGCGATCTGTCAGACAGTTCGTTTACGGCAGCTGTTGAAACCAGTTCAAACACCTCAGTAGTGCGTTGCCGAAATGTCTTCGACGGTCGTACGACCGTCCTGAAAGGCTTTGTACCACTCATAAACTTGAGTTTTCGATAAAACTGATTCCCCATAAGCCTTTTGTAGCATTCGCAACGGATTCTGCACACGAAATTTCGTTCGAAACACAAAATTTGATGCAAACTCTTTGTTCAATATTTTTTTCCATTGTTTTTTTTCGCAACGCAACTACTGAGGTGAACTGGTTTCAACAGCTGCCGTAAACGAACTGTCTGACAGATCGCGCTCATTTTTGGCATAGTAATTGTCCTTAATTGCTGCCAAACTACATAAACTTAAAATATCGAAAAATATACAGCGCGCGAATTTTAAATGAGAATTTCCGAAAACTTTTCGGTCTTAATGTAAATCTCGCAATTGCTGTGGGCTAGATTTTACGTATGTGATTTGAAACTAAGATCCCGCTTCCAAGGTAGTCGAGTCTACATCCTGCCGCCACTGGGCAGTTGCATAGAATATGCTCTGATGTCTCCTTCTTCTCATGATAGAGTCAACAGGAGTCACTTTCTACTGCACCTCTAATCTTGATGTAGTAATTAAGTCTACAGTGTTCTGTTAAAAGTTTAATGTAGATTTTAATATCGTTTCTGCTAAGGCCAAGATTAGCAACAACTTTGATCTGTTCAGATCAATGAATGTTCTTGACGTCGCATGACTGTTTGGGCTCTTCAGTGTTCAAGAAGATGTTGTTTCTCCCGTTCACATAATAAGTTATTTGTGAAGCTATTTGTTACTCCGCAGAAGGGCTCTGGACCAATGAAAGGAGTACATGCACCATTCTTTGCTAGGGAGTCTGCTATGTCATTGCTCTCATGCCCTTCATGTCCCGGTACCCACATGGGAGTAACATAGTTTCTCGATGCTAGGATATTGTACCGGTATCCACATAAGAGGAATATAGTTCTTCGATTAGGACATAATAATTTGAAATTATTTCAGCCTCTTTTTTAACTGACCTAACATCATCAATGTATGTTAAGTTATCATAAATTATGAACATAGCTAATTTAATAGAGCTTAGTTCCATTTTACTTCAACGATATAGTCTCACTATCATATCTGAACGATCAAACCATTCTGAGATTCGATAACGCGGTGTTGGTAAGCCTGTCAGTTTCCATTAATAATTTCGGGGCTCTATCCCCGATGTATTTTTTGATCTGTTCACTCTTAAGAATCCTGAGGATGTGAGTCGTCCCCATGTACCATGGTACCTTGAAAAGTCTTCTCAGAGCCTTGTTTTGTGCAATTTCTAGCTGGCGAATAGTAATGTTGAAAAGTCTTATCAGAGCCTGGCTTTGTGCAATTTCTAGCTAGCGAATAGTAGTGTCTGAAGTCTTGCTGAACGCTACACATCCATATGGAAGTCACGGACGAATTATTTGGTTATATATCAGCTTCCTCTTCTGTTCATTGAGATTTTTATTTTTAGGTAGCCACCGTGATGCCTAGATATTTAATACCATGAGTGGTTTTCTTGATTTTTATGGCATTAAAATTTTCACCACTGAAGTATTTTTACACATAAGAAATTCATTTTGACACACCTAAGAAATTCTGAAATATTTAAGTACTCCACAAACTCATAACTTTCTTACACTTCTGGACTAGAAATGCCTTCATATGTAAATGCAATAAATTCTCATAACTTTAACTAAAATGTATGTGGAATTTAAAAAACTTTCCAGAAAATCACTTAACTACCTCGAAATAGTCACGTTGCAATTTGTGCCATAAAATGAAATTATGAAATGGAACAGAGCCAGCAGTCATTTCTGCATCTCACAGCTATTTTTACTCCATGCCATTTACACTTACGAAGTTTCATTGTAAATACTTGTGGTACCGGAATATTTTTGTAAGCTAATGTGCGTACTACGGTTGTCACTGGTAAGTCACTGGAACTCAAAGTTGTCCTGTGTGGAAGACAAGCAGCAACTGAAATCGATGTTATCTAAAGGCAAAGGATATGCGCACACTTACTTGACAGTCACACTCAAATAGAAGCTAACAAATGTCCTGCAGGCTTCCGCATGCCAAAGTAACTAACAACAAGCAACACATTGAGGTACGTACAATGCCTTACCTACTGGTACTTGCCTGTTACACTTTCAAGAGAAATTAATAGATATGTATGAGCTGGGCATCATGGAAAAGGATCTTTTCAATTAAATTTACTGGAAACCATTTGCCGCTGAAAGCAAAGGCATAATTTCATTCTAAAACTTTGGGTCAGGTATTTACAAAATTTGCACTTTAAAAATATTCAAATATGCATTTAACTTCATTTTGAACCTTTTGCCTTGCCCTCCCTTCCCTTTCCCTCCCTTCCCTTTCCTTTTCTTTCCCTGAAATTGGCCTAACCGAAAGGAGTGAATAATAATTCCTGTGAGGAACTTGTTTGTCGAAGCAAATAATTTCTTGAAATTAAATTTTATGAAAGTTTTATGCCGAGAAAATTAAACTTCGTCCCGTTTATTTAATGTTTCGTTGTGATACTTCAGCAAAACGCACATTTTTATAGCAGAAAATCAGTAGTTAACATTTCTTGGATTGCTTATAGGGAATAAAATTCAATTGAAATCGATTTGGGCACAACAAACGTGCCACATTTCCTTAATAAAAACCAAAATCCCCCAAAATTTCCACAATTTTTGATATCTCAACAGCCCATCATTTATACATTTTTTTGCTCTATTTTGTCCGACTTTTATGGGTTTTTTTATTTGGGCTAAAGGCCAATAGGCCAACAGGCCACTGTACATTAAACAGGAAAGTGCGCACATCCTGGGGCCAAATGTGCCAAAACTGCCAAAGGGTAAACGAGTGAAAATGAGTTTATTGAACTTTTATACCACAAATACGTACACCTGTTGAATATATTTCCTCTGACTTTTTATTTGTTGTTTATACTTTAGTAGGATTCTTTTTCGGCTTCCTTTTTTATGACGACAACAACAACAACAACAAATGTTTATTCCATATATGTTTCTATTCAGTAAATTTGCTAAATTATTCCGGCTTAATTTGCATATTTATGAGTTGCCTTATCTGTAACACAAGATATTCCCGAAATTATGCAAATTTTGGCAATAGATTGGAAGCTCTCGTAAATATTCCCGAAAGCCACTATTTATATATGCATATGGACTTATGTCGGCATACACATGTGAGTCAATAAGCAGAGGTCGTAAATTTTTAATAAAAGGCAAATTTAATACAAAGCTACTGAAACTATTCAAATAGAACAAAATCTCTTCAAGTATCTTGGAATTTTCCAAGCATGCGAAACTTTCTTCCCTTAATAGCATAAGAAACTATTGGATTAAGTCAAATATCTGATGTTTTATTAAAGCAAGTATTTTTAAACTAAATTATTTAATACATGAAATTATGAATTCTTTCATTCATAAAATATGAAACTTTCTGATAATAAATCAATTCTAAAATATATTACTATAAAAAATATTCTTAAACGTGTACCAAATAATTATGTTGCCACCAGGACAGTGTAGACCTACACGTATTACATATATGACTTTAATCTGGCTTACCATTAACCTCGCATATACCTTTTAGTTTCTAAAGATGCCAGATAGAATTAAACCACTTTAAAGACGTTTATCACATAGGAATACAATCACAAATAAATCTATAAATAATTAGCTAAGATTTCATAGAAGCCACAGTAGGTCATTATGCTAAAATATGTCTTTTTCAAATAGACGATTTTTTTTAAAATGGCAATAATCGAGAATCTAATGTCATATTTACATACATATTGACAAAATCACCAAAATTGCCATCAATCTAGAGATTCAAAAAAAAGTTCTTCACGCCAATAGATATAACTTTGGCCTAAGTAGGCCATTCAATAATAAAATTTTCTCTCGATAAATAGAAATCGCGTTTTACAAATCTCTTATCATGTCTGCATCATTTTAAGATCATTTTACAGAAAAACTCTTCAGAAGATCAATTGCTCTGTACGCTTTAGTAATAAATAACAAGTTAACAACAAGTTAATTGCCATTTTAATTGTAGTAAGTGGAAAACCCATATCTGAGAAGTAAATACCAGGAAGAAAAGCGCCTACCTTTGCAAGCTCGTCTAACCTGCAGTTGCGCGAAATCTCTTTATGTTTCGAAACCTATATGAGTTGGACCCTAGCTACATCATTGAAAGAAGCTCAGCAATTTTGCGTAATAATTGATGTGGCTGATGTGGCTATCAGTGATTTAATCCGAGATCACTTTAGCAGCTTAGCTTTCCGAAAAAATCCAAATAGAACCATCAGTGATTTGACTGCCAAGAATTCATTGTAATACATAATGCGTTGTCATTACTTCTGCCGGAAAAAAACTGTATTGGTTTGAAAGTCGTAACTAAAAGCTGAGAACTTATCTTCTGAAAATATGTCACAGCCGACTTGATCAGCTATTTTCGAGTTGTCTGTGTAAATATCTACCGTGTTAGCAGAGATCACTTCTTCAAAGATCTAGTCTGCCCCGCTTACTATTGGAGAGTCGAACCTCTGGTTGAGGTTTAGGTTAGGGCATATGTAATCAATTGAGACAGTGACTGATAAATCCTGGTACAATTCGATCGCGTGCCCTATATTAATTTTTGACCAAAATCAAGTCGAATGAATGAAAGAGAACGCTTCAACCGGAAAGTTGTTGATTCTGTATCCGCTGGTGGTAAACACGGTAGAGAACGTTCCCATTTTTGAACCACAATATGACAGTACTCGTTACCATTAACTGGTGACAACCAGACAAAGAATGGCTGGCTTGAGTAGGTCACTGGACGACGATCAACGACGGTCATAGAACAAAACGGCCAAGGACGACTCAACAAAGGATAACACAAGTACCGAAAATATGTCGGTAAAACATTTTTTAATAAATTTGGATTACAAACTAGATACATTGTGTATTCTGAAAAATGAAATTATGTATAACAACTGTATACTAGGCAACGTGAGCTATTTCGAATAAAGGCTAACATAAAATATACAATGCACGTAGTAAAGAAATTGTAAGAGTTAATAAAGATAATCTATGTACGGAAGGCAGTTGTCTCTCCAGCACACCATATATTTAATTCTGGCCGCTTTTTATATAATGACATCAACTTAAGCCACAGTGATTCTCCCAAATATATGTAAATGGTATCAGTAGAAACGCTTGTTAGGTTAGGCTAGGTTGTACCGACTATCCAAAAGAATCCACTTAGACCTATTGACCTATTGTTTTACCATATAAACGAAAAACGTAGAGGTTTAAAACCACCATGAACCTTTGGCAAAGCTTAAAATGCTATTTAATGGCAAGTCTTGATCAAAATCCTCAAAAATAAGATGAGCCCAAGTAAGTCCGGTGGTGGAAATATGGCATTCTTATTTAATAAAATTTATACATTAATACATGAAGATATAAATTTTAAAATCCTTTATTTAAGAATTGCATATCAGTTTTCAATGAATCATATAATGTATTGTAAAAATTAATATATTGAATAAAATTATTATTAATGTAAAGAAAAATGAGATCTTCAACGTAAAATAAACCCAAAAAAAGTGAAACTATATATCACTTTTCCATATTTTAATAGTTTTGTCATTACTTAAGGATGCGGAAGCAATAATATTTGCGATGGGATGACAAGCAGTGCATAGTACAACATCATCGTGACCATCTAGCTTCTGTACAATTTGTTTAGTTTGTATATCCCAGATATAAATTAATTTATCTTCACTACCAGATACTACCCACTGCAAATAAAATGTATAAATAGAAGTGCATACATACAAATTGTTATTGTTATTATTATTGTAATATTGGATTAATACCTTGCCACCTGTAACTGAGAATTCAGCAGTAATGCAGAATCTCTCATTTTTGTGTCCAGTAAATGTCCTTAAGCATTTACCATGCTTGTAGTCCCACAATTTCAGAGTGCTGTTCAAGCTAGCAACCAAAACATATTTTCCATTTGGAGAAAATTTGGCATAACTCAAAGGATATTCAACGCCTTCGTCATCTACAATAAATGTTTTTAAACACAGCCCACTTATTGTATCCCAGACACGGCAATGTCCGTCGTAACTTGAGCTAATAATCATTGAACCATCACGATTGAAATCAACAGCAGATATTGTCTCTGAATGAGCGAGTTGGGCAATTAAAGGATTACCAGTGCGCACATCCCATGTACGTATGTATTGATCAAAGCCACCAGATACAATTATATTGCTTTGAGGATTGACACTGCAGCAGAAAACGACGCCATCGTGGCCAAGCAATGTTTTCAAACATTTACCAGTGCTTAATTTCCAGATTTTTAACGATTCATCATTGCTAGCACTTACAATCAAATTAGAGTCAGCCGACCAGACCAAATCGTTTATACCGTCCATATGACCGAAAAGAGACTTTTCAAATTTTCCATCATAACCACCCCAGATTTTAATAAGTTCATCAGCAGCTATATGAAGCTATGCTTATTAAATACATACTATAACTAACTAAAGGCGTATTGACTTACATGAACTAGCCAACCACTCTCCATTGGGACTAAACTTAAGTGCTGACACGGCTTCGGTATGGCCAGCAAGCGTATATTTAAGCGTGTAATTTGGTGTTTGCTACATAAAATTCGATTTTTTAAATAAAGAAGGAAAGTTTGAATAAATGGTGACAAACCGCTTCAGTATCCATATTGCAGAGCTTCTTTTAAATTTTGCGCGCACAAGTATGTACACTACCAAGCTGGATCCGTATTGCTTTATTTTCTATAATTTCACAGTGTTTTAATGTTTTTTCTTATTATTCACAAATTACGTCTAATGCAATTTCATAAAATTCCGTATATATGCAC
>NC_051847.1:182324277-182329226 GCF_002237135.1 Teleopsis dalmanni
CTCAGAATGGTTACTGGATACTCGGGAAGGTAAGCAGATCTGAGATCAATTATTGCTTAGTCTGATGTAGTAATAAACAATAATGCAGTCAAGGCGTAAAGAGTGGTTTCGAAGATACCCCAAATTAATAGAGAGTAAAAGTGCTCAAATAACTTCAATATAATAATGAAAATAAAAACCATGACTAAGCTGCATTGCAATCTTCTTAAAATTATATCTTCTTATGTATTTCTACTGTTCTATTTTTGCAGGAGTTCTCTTAATTATATTAGGACATTTTTTTTAAAAAATTCTTGGTTCACATTTCTTAAATTATTTATAACATATTTCATGATTTTCTTTTTATTTATTCAAACCAAGACCACAACTATTTGACCTTAACAATGACAAGTACCAGCCAAGTACGAGTCACTGTAAAAAATCGATTTCAATTATAAACTTGCCCCATAATCACAAAATTACGAAATGAAGGACAACGCAAAATGTTTATTATTTAAACTCAATTGATTTACAACATCAACATTCCACCCAGAGACCATAGTTAAATCAACAAAAGCCATAAAATGCTATAACTTGACTTGCCGCAATTTTTATGTTGGCAAAGTCATAAACAAGTGCCTCAATATATTTCAGAAATTTCGTTCTTAGAACAACAAAATAAATTGAAAATATCTAAAAATAAATAATATAGTAGACCGAAATGATAAAATACAAGAAAATATAAACACAGCAAATAGAAATCACTTATAAAAATGGCCAAAAAAATTGCCAAAAAAATTGCATATAAAAAAATTTGCTAATACAAACAAAATTTACAGCACGTCCTTAAACGAAAATAATGAAATAAAAAAATCAAGCATTGGATCAAAAATGAAATCCATAATCCCACACATATGGGCCACACAATATAACACAATATAACATAAAAGTTCAGCAGATATTATGAGAGCACCGAAATCGCTCATACGCCGCGTGTGACGTATTGTGTC
This sequence comes from Teleopsis dalmanni, assembly GCF_002237135.1. Taxonomy (NCBI): domain Eukaryota; kingdom Metazoa; phylum Arthropoda; class Insecta; order Diptera; family Diopsidae; genus Teleopsis; species Teleopsis dalmanni. The sequence goes on from NC_051847.1 coordinate 182,325,267, forward strand.
AAACTGGGGCTTTAGAGGCTTTGACATTCATGCAGTCATGACGTTTTTGATATTTTTGATATTTTGTTGAATTTGTAATAAAAATTGTTCACAGTCGTGAACGTAAGTGTAGTGTAATTTCTGTTTACACAGACGAGTACGTGATGATGTGTTAATCAAATCAATGCGAAATTCTGTTGCCTATTTTGCACTGAAGCACATAAAAAATACAAGTAAAATAGAGTTTAATGAATATCGCAAAAAATATGTTTACTTACGTGTGAACAATAATTTTTTTATCTTTCTCTGATTTTATTGAATTTTTTACCAAGTTTATTACATATAAAATATAAAATTCTCTCTTGCTTGAAAGATGAGTGAAATATTGCTTATTTTTAATAATAAATGATCTGTTAATTTTTAACGCCTCATATCTTGTTCAATGAACATTAATTTCACACAAAGTATGTACTTCATAAATATTTCTTTATTACTGGAACAAGAAAACATATACATTATATATAAGCAACTGAAATGATATCTACATAAATTTTTTAATTGAAAAAATAGTGAAATATCAACACGATTTAAATAATGGTCCATGATATTTTTACTTTTCAATGATTTCATACAAAGCACAAACATTAAATTGATCAGTTTTGAAACACTAAATTTTTGGGACTTTTTCACTTATATTCCAATTATATTATTAATAACATAAATAATTGGTTTTAACGACATGAGTGTAAAATAATCACAAAGAAAAAAAATTTATTGAAGTTGCATTGCATTGAAGTTACCCGCAAGAGAAAGAAACAATAATACATTTTCTCTGTGAATGCCCGGCTTTAGCGTAAAGAAAAATACTTCTGTGATAGTTTATCAGACTATTCAACGATGAATATGAAAGACCTATTAAATTATCTCAATTCGGCGGGATGGATTTAGTCCCTACTCTTCTATACTAGGGTTCTTGCGAGGAATGTGGTATCAAAACGGCGTAAAATCGCTAATTGGCATTTGACGATATCTAATGGCCTGCCACTACAAGCAACCAACCAACATTGCCATAATCTAGTTTATAAAGTTCAAAATTATTTAATATATTCTAGAAGAAAAAAAATTATATATCTGTTACCGTTATCAGACATATCTCAGACGGTATAATACTGCAACTAGTTGGAGTAACAGTTTTGCACACCAAAGCCCACTTGATAATAAATATTGCTCCGTTGTGCTATGGTGGGACGCACATCGCATTTGGAGGTGTAAAATTCATATAATCGTAACAATAAGTCTATTATAGCAGAAATCGCAGTGAGGTCCTATGGTCCACAAAGAGATAAAAGAATTAAGAAGAAGAAGATGCTATAGATATAAAGATTAAAAAAATTGGCTTATAGTTTATATCCCAGAGAACAGACATGATTTTTGTACTAAAGAAAAAATATAACCCAATCTGAGAAATGAATAAAGGATGCTAAGGATGATACTGGTATACTCAGAAAAATTTGCTCTAATGACTAACTAACTTTAGCTGATCATTTTGTTAGAAAAATTTTAACTCACGTGGTAAGGAAGATATGAAAACAAAAATTTGGTATGTTTGAACCAACATGATGAGCCGAGTAAGAATGTTTTGACCTAAGATTTAGTTAAAATCAGTTTAAATCAACCAAATTTTTTTTCTGGGTTTAGATTAAGGATAAGGTTTTCTTCGCTTCTGCAGACCTCATCATGTTACGAAGAACAATTCTCATTGTATATTCTCATGGAGAACAGTTCTCATTGTAGGTTCTCATGGAGAACATTTCTCATTGTAGGTTCTCATGGAGAACAGTTCTCATTGTATATTCTCATGGAGAACACTTCTCATTGTTCGTTCTCATGGAGAACAGTCCTTATTGTTCGTTCTCAAGCAACTGCGTCTTCAGTGGAGTAATCAAGTTGAGGGAGCACTAACCGGACTTGATGTACGAGACAAGAGCAGATTGCTAGAAGTGCTGCGTCAGGCCAAAACTCGGTAACAGGTTATTATGGGTATTTAATAAGTAAATAATACGCACTTTCTAAAATGTAAGAATGGTAACTAGTATTACCCTATTAAGCTGAGAGAGCACTAACAGACTTAATACATGAGACTGGAAATGGTGCAAACACAACAAATGCGTATGGAAATAAAATCTGAGTCAGGTCAAAACCTGGTGACGGGTTGCTATTACGATTTAATAAAGTATGTTAGTAAGTAAATAGGATTTAGTTTTCTACCCAGTCGAACGGAACTCGAAAAAGTTATAAAACTGCTAGTCAATTATTGGCATGATTATTTTATTTGGCTCTGTTTTATTTTTTATTATATCATTTGCCATCATCGTTTTATTTTCTCTGATTTTAAATTTTTATTTTATTTATTTATACATTTTCTGTGTGTAGTATTTAACTTAAAGCAATATTCTTACCACAACTTATACCGTCTGGGTATTATTTAACATCTGACTTAAATTACTTGCCGGCAAGTATAAAATTTTAAATATTCTCTATGCTGTTAAAGAACAGATAAAATTTAAGTACAACTAATTAATGCTAAAATAAAATCCTTTAGAGAGTTTTCAAAGTAGTTACTGAACTTAAAACTACACAAATGCACTACAATGCACGTATTTACATTTTCCCTTACTCATCCCGCAAAAGCCACGGCAAATATCAAATGGCCACAAAATGCTAAAGTCTTTGGCAAGATGCTGCATGGAAGATACCATAGTTCCTTGTTTGGATCCGTACACGTTAGCATGTAAATGTGGCCAAATTTGCAAAGGTGTTTCCCAGGCTAGATGTGAACATGAGTCAAGGTTGTGCAAACGTGAGCAATGAAACCGCAAAAATGTCAACTAAACATAAAAGTTGATTGTGTTCGTGAGGAACGTTGGGGCAAAGTTGGGGCAAAGTTGGCGAAATACAAAATACAAAATACAAGATACAAAACAGAAAACTATAAAATTAAGGAACATGTTAAATTAGAAAGCACAGTAAATACACGGCAGATACAATTGTGTGGATTGCTATTTTATGGAAAACATGTTAACTGCAAACACACTCGAAGCCACAAACACGAGATGAAACTGTTGTTCTTTAATAAACAATATAAATTTTATTTTGAACAAAATGTACAAAAACGGAATGATTATTATTTTAATAGTTATAGTAAATTTTTAATAATTCGTTAAAGGTCTGTGAATAATTTTATTTTTGTAAAATAGACTACTCTGAATCACAACGGAGTAAATATTTAACATATTGTATTTAATATACGAGTAATTATATTATGTTAACATATTTGAAGTCAGTCAGCTTAACATTCATTTTATGAGATTTTATTTTGATTTACTTTTCACACAAGTTAATCCTTGAAATCATATTCTCTTTACGTTATTTGGTAGAAAGAACCTGTGGTCTAAATGCCACTTAACTAAACGAAGATACAATTTGTCTGTCGTAACTAACTACGAGACTATGAGCTTGAATGCATATTACCAAAACCAACCCAAAAATTTTAGGATACAACTATCTACATACACTGAAGGTAAGAGTAGATCACAGAATCTCAGTTTATAATCGCAAACTTTTCACATAAGCTCGAACTGGATTGCAATTTTGATGAAAGTATAAGATAAGGATATAAGAGTAAATATGAAAGTACATGGCTAATGATGATTATATTTTAGAATGTACTGAACTTAAAGAATTCAGTTAAAACTGCTCTCTAATTCATTCCACTTATAAAATGATAAAATAGTTGCACTGAAGGAGATATGTAGCGTACTAATTACAAGATGTAAATTCAGAAATAACCTTCCTGCATTATTCAATAGTTAAACTACAACTCAGATACTAAATTTAATGATTTAAACCATTTAGTATAAATAAAGTGGAACAGAATTTATAGAGTTGTTAAGCATGTTTACCTGCCATGATGGTTTATCA
>NC_051847.1:182329326-182338762 GCF_002237135.1 Teleopsis dalmanni
TTGTTTATTCGAATAAATATGATTCAACATATTAGATTACTGAAGACGACAAAATCATTAAATATAGAGCGGTTGTTAATTTTTTTTATGAAAAGATTAAATCTTTTAATTAATTATTTATTTATTTAATTATTTAGTATTTTTATAATTTGTATCTTTTTTTTAATATATTTGAATTAATTCTACGCGAATTAATTATTCTTTATTGGTATCTAAAGAAAAAGAAGGATATTTGTTATTATATCACATAAAAGTAATATGTACATAAATGAATAATAATAATAACAATAATAAATATTAAAAACTTCAACCATATCTTTTGAAACAATATTCTATAGTTTTGTTACGTCTTCTGGTTTTAATGTAGTATTCCAACATCTTTCATTTTGTATCGTTTTTGAGCCTTGTAGGAATATTATTACACGGAACAGTCCTCACATTTTGAGGACTTTATTTTGAGGACAATATCACATTTTGATATGAATTTTTATTATCATAAATAAAGAATTTCAATTCAGAGCGATGTTCAATTATTCAATCGTTAAAAAATATATTTTCACATATCAGCTTCAAATGATTCTTAAAGTAAGAATACATATACCTATAGCACTCACTGACTTAGTTCTTATGAAAGATGCTATATCAAAAATTTGTCGAAATCTTAATACTACATACTATTGATGAATACATGATACTCTGTGAACTTAATATGTTAGCATTATCTGAGCTCATTTAGTACTTCAGAATCATACGAAATATTCAAAAGAAGGTCATAAGAAACATTTTTAAGTATTCAAAAGCAAAAGGTTTGGAAGTAATGTTCTAGTATAATAATATCTATATCTGATGAGTTAAAAGTTGATTTCAGTTTTCATATATTTTAAGTTTATTGAGCAACCAAAATCTTGAACAAATTTTTCAAAAACTAATTTAGCAATTCCAATTTTTTTTATTACTATATTTTTATTTTAATTTTTATACAAATATGTAATTAATTTACCGACGATAATAACAATGACTAAGTTTAAAGTTATCTAAACTGTACAAAACACGTCATATCAAACAAAATGGCAAAATAAGTTTAGATTTCAATTGAAATTTTTATTTAATATTCAATCTATCATATCAAGTCCCTATGGAAATCGTGAAATATATTTCCCAAACTATTTCTATTTATTTGAACATTTATTGAAATATATAATTAAATGACTTTTCATTATAATTTCAATAAATGATTGATAAGAAAACTTTATGACAAATGCATAAATTTTATGATAATAATAGTAAGTACTACATATAATGTATTTCATTTAAAACGTCTTTTTGAATCAAGTAATATTTAATGAAATCGTTTTTTATGCTTTCGTATATGAAATCAAGACTTTAATGACCGGCGCATGGCCTACGATTAAAATGCACATAATTACAGTGTACTTTTGTGCCCTTAAAGTTCCATTGGTGCTGCGTGCTTAGGGTACTTAATCAATATTCAGAAACATAAGCATATAATTACATATATAAATTTCGACAGGTTACAACCCACATTAACTTCAAATATTTCTGGGAAGAAGTTTCATGTTATACGCAGTGTTTATTCAGCTGTTCAGGAATTACCAAAGGTGGATTTAATGTCGCTTTTGAGATATTATATTTGCTAGATGTAAATAATTATGTTGTAAGTTGCTATTAAGTAACTGAAGTCAATAATAATAATAATAGTATAGCTTACAGTTAACTGATTTGTTATGTAGACTATGTGCTCATAAAATCTATACTTGGAGGTGGTTTGATTTTTATAGAAAATCAATCAAATATCTAAAGAGAAAGTAGAAACAAACTATTATATTCGTGTCAGTTTGCTTTATTGTGTTCATACTTGATATTAGTAGAGTCAGTTAGTGACTGGCCTTGCAATATCTTTCAATCAGAGAGCAGTATTTAAGTTAGTCTGATAAAAAATAGACGTAATCAACCTTGAATGAATCGTATTAGGTCCTTTAGAGTAATTACTAGGTCTTAGAAAGGGTTTCAGATATTTGACACATTTATTTAAAAACCTTTAAATATCAATATAAAAGATTCTAATTAAAAAAAATTCGAATAAATTCTTTAAATTATAGAAACTAAAAGTTTAGTTTAATGAATAAGAAACCATTAATTTCATATTTTTATTGCTTAAATGGTTTCAAAAGCTATGATGGCTTAAATTTGATGTTTAGGAAAATGTTTGATTATTTTTGAAGAAAATATCTCACTGATTTTTGTCGCTCATATTTTGTACAATAATATCATTGTACTTATATTGCTACCATTTCTGGTAATATAAGTAGAAAAAAATTATTTCTTCTGTCTGTCACTGTTTTATTCTTATTATTCTCTGAACCGAACTACCTACTATTTTATTCAAATAAAATCCACAAAATTTCTTTTTAAAAGTCAAACGCACTGAGTATTTAAAGAAGTTTTGTTCAAAAACAGTTGATAGTTAATCCATTCACAGGATAATAGCAGAAAAACGGCGCATGATAGTTAAACATTCCTTCATCCAACTTGGTTGAAGTATACAATATATCCGAATAAGCTCTTGTAGTCATTTTAATTAGTTTTTAAATCACAGCATATATGATTGTAAAATCTAGAACTTACAAAGTTTCAGATATTGAAAAGCTATTTAATTTCAACAATTTAGCTTATATCCAATCCTTTCAAAAAATATGTTTTACCGTAGTGCTAAAAAGCAAAATGCACACGAAAAACATAGAATATATTAATGTAACTAGACAGCGTATCCTTTTAATTCTATGATATATTCATGAAAATTGCGCCAAAAACTTTAGAAAGCTTTAAAGGAAACTTTTTCAGTTTCTCTACCAAATACACCCACATTTGTACTAAAATGACTTTTGATTGGCTTAAATAAACTATTTTTTTTTAGGTAAAAAAAAATTTTAATAAAGCTTTATTTAAAAAGCTTTATCGAGGTTATAGTAGAACTAGCTTTTAATTTTAAGCTTTTTTATATAAGCAATGCCATTTCAACTGTTTTTATACTTATTGATAGAACAAAAGTTCTCCAAACATGTTCTTTGATACTGTACTAATAGTGTTGAAAAACGAAATATTTTGAAATCAGCACTTGAATGTTTTAATCACATTTATAGATTATTATGTAGTCATAATGAAAATGTATAAATTTATGAAAATACTATTACGAAATATTAAACGCTCAATAAATCTCGCAAGAAATAAAGAAAAAATCAACTCTAACGAATATTGAAGAGGATACTATATTTAATCCATTGAGATGCTAGTGTCTAAATGAAAGACCCACGTAGGAGAGAGCTTAGACTATATCCAAGGTAAGACATGCTTGTCGTAATAGGCGACTGAAATCCAGTAGGCTCCATGGAAAATTGTATAGAGTTTAAATGGTAGTGAGCCAATGGCTGTATCCGACCGGAATTGTAAGCCTGGTGCCTTGAGAGTTAGTCCTACAGTTTCACCTGTTCTGACCAATTGCGTTTGACCCTTTTAATGGGAGTATCGTGGTGAGAGTGGTTAGAACCCAAGTTTATGCGAGTAAATTGGCTGTACTCATTACTTTAATTTGATGTGGAATTGCATTTTACAACCATATGCTGTGTGCCAAAGAACAGCAGACACGTTAGAAGGGCCTTGCTCTCTCTTGAGAAGGTAATTATATCCAAAAGTATAGCAACAATTAATTCATTGCGTTTTATGTATGCTACAATGTATGTTACAAACATAGTTCTTGACTTCTCTCCAATTCAAAAATAATTATAAAACTGAAGCTTTTACTAATTATATACTTGGACTTTCAATTTCAAAGGAACATTGATAATGGTGATGATATCTACAGTCCATGAAGTTAATAGTATCTGATTCCAGAATGATGGTAGAGCTGAAGCTTTTGCTAATTTCTTGGGCCCTTAATTCCTGGAGATGTATTAGTGATGATAATGACACCTTTAACCCATACAGTTTCTAGTTTTTAACTTAAATTGATTTCAAAACCTTTGTTGATTTCTAAGAAGTTTAGCATTTTAAAAGAAAATTCCGTTTGTAACAAATAATATTCTAAATTTAAGTTCCTACTTTGTCATCAGTCCTACAAATCATGGCGAAATCAAAGAAATTATTGCCAGCTTTAAAAGAAGGGCCAAGTCATGATCTTATTTCAGACCATTGCATACAGAATCTATCAGATTCGGCACTCTACAAGATCACTTTATATTCAAATAGATGTAGTATCTTAAGAAAATTATGTTGAGAAAATTAGATTAAGAAAGTTATGTTAAGGAAATTATGATAAATTCATGTTAAGAAAGTTAGGTCAAAAAAATAGATAGACAATGTAGTAACTTCGCTAGTTACACATAAATACAGTTCTATATTATTTCGTATCACTTTATTTATCTAATTACAATACAACACACTAATTGTTAATCTTACACCAAAACGCTTATCTTGCCGCCCTTTTTCTGACAGCTGCTCTTCTCTTGTCCCGTGTTGTACAACGTACGTTTACTACTAGTGTTGTACTACGTCCGTTTACTACAGATAAAGTCATGTACTTTTGGTTAGGTTAAGATAGTTCTGTTAACCAAAATCATCAGGTTAAAGTCCAACATTTGATTAAGAACATAAATATTTTCATGTTTTTGATCTGACTTTGAATGATAGCAATATTTTGCTCTTAAGCAGAAATTGCTCAGCACAAGAATATCTTGCTCTCCAGCGAGAATTGTAACTTTTAAGATGATATTCTGCTTATCAGTAGATCTGTTAATACTTAGAATATAGAAAAACATTATAATATACTATAGCCGACCGCTTTGCTATGATTTGGAAAAGAGCGGTTATAGTTCTAAAACATGACTTTCATGCAAAACTTATGCTCTGTTAATCCTCTCCATTGACACAATTGGGTGAAGGTGCTCCTGCTAACAACTCGAGCCTGATATTAACACACAACACACCGTTTGAATATATAATTATATTAAATATTTTTTAATTGTTTTCATATACCTTTTAGTTACAACTGTTAATTATATTATATTATATACATTGGACTATACATAATGTGTATTTCAACGAGTTTTTTCTCAAAGCTATGTAGAGAATGTAATTGTATTAATTACAGTACCGCGCAACACAAACAAATCAATTGAAAATTTTTATTGCATCGCGACATTTTTTAAATATTTACATACTTTTTTTGTATCAAACGATTTAATAATTTAAAATTGGAATTCACTTACCTAAAATAAAAAATCCAGAAATCAGAGCAATTTGCTTGAACATGTTGGCATATGTTTTCAATTCAGTTCACCTAAAAATAAAAATGGAGATATTGTTTGAATACATACATACGAGCATACACTTTTATTACACATGAAAAACAAATACACTTTTAATTAATTATTTATGACAGGATTGCATGCAGCATATCGAGCATGAAATAAAAATGTAACTAACGGAAAAAGGATTTATTAAAAGCACAAACCGAACAGATAAACGTGCATGATTGAGTGTGAAGTGGGGCCATACTATGTATATACTCTCTCAGACAGACGGTCATGCAAATATTCCGTGCACAGCAATTTTAACTTTAATGACAGCAGAACCAATTGAGCAGAAATAGTTGCAGTTCAACAAATTGAAATATTACACAAAATAATAAAATCATAAAAACAAAAAAAAAAAAAAAAAAAAAAAAATATTTATATATAAAAAATTTTTCTAAGTATGAGAATGAGAACATTAGAGACTTAGATACCCAATTACACAATTTGATTGTCAATAAAATCATAAATTTTTCAACATTTATTCTAGTTGTGCATGATTTTGGATTTAATAAATTTCATAACTTATAGATGAATTTTAATAATAATTCTTGCACAACACTGTTTTATTGAAAATAAAAAATTTTCCAATAATTTTTTTACATGAAATGAGTTGGGAAATAGCGGTCAAAAAGTTCGATACTTATAGTTTCCGCTTGTATGAATCATACGCCCTGTAAAGTGCACTCGGCAAATTTATGCATTCACACGATCGATTATAATCACATTGGATGAATTCCAAGTAGACCAAACAATTTTATAAGTGAATTGCAAACGAAAAATAAATAAAAATTTATTTAAAAAATAAAAATAAAAATTTTATTTATTTTATTTTTTTTTATATTCTCCTTTTTAAATATAAGCAATAAAAATTTATTTTTAATGTACAGGGATGTCTTTAATTGTTTTTTTTTTTTTTGAAGGCAATGCAAATATTTGCCAGAGTTGTTTGCGTTGTTGCATGTTGCATGTAGCAGCTGCAACAATTTATTGCACAAATTGAAAAGTAAACAACATTGTGAGTTTATTGAAAAACTGCAAAAATGTATTCTGAAATATTTGTTCTGTGAAAATTAAAATTGATTTTAGTTTTGTTGCTTTATTGCATTATTTATGTATAGTTTTATTTTTTTCTAAAGCCTGAATTGACAAATTGTTCTTTAATTGATTCTCATATAAGTAAACATTTCCCAAAAAATAATGGCAAATTTATTCTAATTTTAATATCTTCAGTTATTCAAGTAATTGCATGATGTGGAAATTCTTTTCATAATATAAAATAACAAATCATTATAAATGACCACCAAAGTTGAAATATAAATTGTATTAAAAACTTTCTTGAATTTTTCATAAAAATAATATTTAAAAAAAATTTATATTATTTTAATGAATTACAATGAATGAAAACTTTCAAAAGAATACACTGACAGTTTTTTAGTATTAAGACTTTACGAACGACTATGTTAAGCAAACGATCATGTGATGAATGATCATGACAGATTTACGCTCTTTCGGGACATAACTAAAAATTGCTGTCACAATATACCATGTACAGAACACGAGAAATTGGAGAATATCCATAAATTCTCTTTTTAATATTCACTTCCATTTATTTTCTCAGGATATAGGCACATCGAAGAAAACAAAAAGCTGATAGGTTAGCCCGCTTTAGTCTTTTCCGTGGATACGTCCCTAGTAATACTGGTTTATGTTATCTTAAAGACCACTTTAGAGAAGTTTTTACTTCTACTATTTTCAGCTTGCGGATAGCAAATGCAAGGCACTTTACTCATGTGCAACTTCTCCTTTAACATAGCCCACCCATAATAAAACTAGATCTTGGAAACTTATCAAAAGAGTTCCAGTGAATATTGCAAGGCTTACTGTAGTTCTATCCGTTTAATAGTGCATAGGAACCCAAGCAGAGAAACTGTGCATTTCTTATAATTCTCACTGCAGAAGTTTTGAAAGCCTGCAGGAAAAATAAACCATAAAACAAGTTCTTAATGAATGCCCGCCTTTGGCGTTCAAAAAATAAAAAACGGATTTTTTTAAGTCTTATAGCTCAGCACTTCATATTTTTTGTAAAAAAAATGCCAACTCTACTATATGTATAGTTTCATTGCATATGACAATTTATAGAAAGTTGAATTAAATCGTATTCACTACTTACATGAATCGTTTATCAGGTCTGTATTCAAACATAATAAAACCATCTCTATTATAATAATGTATAGACAAACTAAATAAAATATTTTATTTGAAAAAAATAAAAATGATTTACTCGAATTCTACAACCAAAATATCTGAAGTCTCAACACGTACTAATAGCACTAATGACAATCATAAAAATTTCATGAAGATAGTGTATTTTCAACATCTATGTATATCATATCGGTAATATATGATCGTGCTAATTGATCGAAATGTGATCGAAATGGTGTTTAAAAATTATCAGGAACGTTATCAGGAATTGTAACAAGATTACAAAAATGGAATTGGAAGAACAAAAATTGAAATAGAAAAAATTACGCTTTTCAGTAGGCATAGTGATCAATACCTTACATCTGGGTTTTTGTACTCATAAACCTATGGTGCACAGACATTATTAGAACTCAATACAACAGTGTTCAAATGTAACTTAAGCGAGCATATTTGCCTGAATTTTTGTTTCGATCCGTTTCAGTACTATAGATGACAATTTGGTTTTACCATGACCTTGAATCAAATCAAGTAGTTACAATAGGAAAAGTATGCTCTAACCACGTACTCGTTAAAGTGGCCTGATGATTTTTTTAGAAAAATGTTAGCTGTGGTAAAGAAACTAAAGACGCTATAGGTACCCCCTGGTCAAAAAGTACTCGGATTTTGTGAATTAAACACTCAAATTTAAATTTTATTCCAATTTATTTTATCTCCTTCAAAATATGCGCCTTCTGAAGCGATTCACATATGTCAACGCTTAACCCAATCTTCCATACACTTTTCGTAGGCCAGTGCAGGTATGGCTTTTAGTTCCTTCAGCGAATTCTCTTTTACCGAATCAATCGACTCAAAAGGCTTACCACGAAGAGACAATTTGAGTTTCGGGAACAGGAAAAAGTCGCACAGCTCCAGATCTGGCAAATATGGTGTCTGAGCTATGACAGTGGTGCCGTGTTTGGTCAAAAAATCGCGTACAACAAGAATTTTCCATAGTAAAAATCGCTAAATGCACTTCAGGTAGTCTCACATTAACAGCTGCTGTAAACAAACTAATTGACAGATGGCGCTCCAATTTGTACCATATGTCAAGAAAGGGTGTCCTAACATAACAAAAAACGTCTATTACTTAAGAAGTAGTTAACAAACAACAAAATCCGGATACTTTTTGAGCAGAAGGTATATACCACATATTGGTATGGTTGAGCTAATATGATATGTCAAGTGAGAATATTTTGACTTGAGATTTAGTTAAAATCTGATTAAATCAGCCAAAATAATATTCAAAGTGTAAGAACTCAATTTTCAAAGTATTTTTGGTAGTAACTGTAAGATTTCAAAATGAAATTTCAATACTATAAACTTGATGAAAAATATTTATATTTTGCCTTGCAAACTTCATGAAGCAATTTTTGCTTCAAATAAAATTGGAAAATTTTAATTAGAATAAAACATTCTGAAGGGGCAATATGAAAAAAAAAACAATATGTGATTTAAATATCATAATTAAAGTAAAATCTCATACATCAATGGCAAGTGTTGCACTCACTTTTTGAACAAAGCAGATGATACTGGGCACGTGACATCAATTTCGGTACACAAATATAAGCTGATTTGAGTTTTATGAAAATTTTTGAAAAACTCTAACAAATCGTAGCATTGATAAAGCTTATGAGGTAAAATTTCGACTAAAAATTCTGTAATAATAGCAATACAACAGCAAATATCAGCACGACCACGGTTATGATAGTAATATTATCAATGTACCAGCTGTTGCCAGAAGGAATCTGCAATAGGGACAACAGGATGAGTGGGGCTTAAATGAGTTTTGCATAAATCTAGTGTTACATTTTAGACTCGAAAAGCAA
>NC_051847.1:182338862-182359387 GCF_002237135.1 Teleopsis dalmanni
GAGGGTGCAAATTTTAGAAAAATATTAATAACAGTTTACCTGTCAACTAATGAATAGTGAATCGGCAGAAATTTGAGAATCAAGAATACAAATGCAAATTAAAAACTTCGGGAAAATTCTGGAGCATATTACACATAATTGATGAAAATTTACACGTACCTAACGGATCTTTTATGAAACTGCGTAGTATAAAAGGAACAAACTCAACTAGTTGATTAACATTTTCGTACAATCGTTGGTCGATAAAGTATAAAAGCAATAAAATTAGAACCGAAATATAAATTGAAAAAAAAGTTTTAAAGTGTATTAAATTTAAAAGGATAATCGATATTTTATAAAAAAGTAAATAATATATTTACTGCGCTAAAAAAATAAATTATATTTACTACTTTAAAGTAATAACAAATAAATTTACCACATTAAAGTAATAAATTTCATATATTGAAACTTCAATTTATAAATAATAAAAAGTAATATTAACAAAATGGATGACGAATACATTAAAATTACCTTCCGCAATGGAAAAACAGTTTTTTCTACTTACTTAAAACGTTACGATAATTTCTTGGTCTTAAGGCAAGCAGTGGAGCACCGAATATGCTCGATATTGGATCGCAATATCCCAAAAACTGATTTCACTTTTTTCTGGGAAGGTGAGTTTGTGAAAAATAATTATCAAATAAAACAATTACAATATTTTGTGTTGTACAAAGGATAAAAGTGATATCAATATTAGTGCGTATTTTTTTTTAATACATTAAGAGCTACTTTCCGGTTGTGTTTAGTGTTCTCTGGCAGTAGTTTTGTGATTTCATCATTAAGGCTAATACATTTGCAATTTATTTGTTTTTAAACACATTTACAAGGGACAGCAATAACAATAATTACAATTGAAAAAAAAGTAGAGAACACAAGGGCTACATCTAGTGACCAACATAAACTCAGTTACATTGGTCTTTAATCATGACTTGAAGTCAAGTTTTGAAGTGATCTCCCATGACGAAGATGATGTTGAAATACTGAAATACTCTTCCGTTTCATGTTAAAGCTATTTAAGTCAGTGCACTTAAGCACTTTTACTCTTTTTTAACTCGAGGTATTTTCAAAACCCCTCTTTACACCTTTATCGTATTATGGCAACCTTTAATTACTAAAAAAAGTGATCAACTACACTTTCTGTTATAAAGAAAAAATCTTACACTCCTACTCCACAAAAAATTTATTAACATAAAAATCTGTGTTGTCTTAAATTGGCTTTTGTGTAGTGTATTATATAAATACGATTATAGTTCTGTAGTATACTCTGATAACTCTAATAGAAATATAGTATAATATACTCTCTATATACTTCAGCATAGTATTATAAAATGTATAGTTTGAGTGAAACTATTTATACAAGACCTCCTAATCTCATTATAATCTATTATCACCTTTGTCGACTGAAAAGAAGAGTGGCCTCAAAACACTTTGGTCGTTAAATAACTAGGTGATTAAGTATATAATACGCGTGAATAAAAGGGTTCCATAAAAACTATATTTTTATATTGATAAAAATCTATACACTAAGTAAGCAATAAACTATATTATTCACCCTGTATCTCTATTATTCATAACTTATGATAAATGAATGATTTAATATATAGTACACAAATGATAAGTCTATCAGATATATATAACTATACATATGTATGTCTAAAGTGAATCCCAAAAATATAGTTAAACCTTAACTAATCAATATGGACTTTAATAATAAACTGACAGAAAATTTAATATGCACCAAAATAAAAAATAAAAAATATTTACAAAACAGACCACTTTATCATATCACCTATTTTTATCAGAATTTCATAACAAATCTACTAATTTAGAATGAGTCATATAAATTGTTTTGTATACTTTAATGGTTTAATATTTACAAATATAGAATGAATAGTCCAAGAACAGATTTAAGGCGCAAGAGATACATAACTCAGAAGCAGCTGATGTGTACTTGCGAACGAAGATAATAGAAAAGACATATAAATAATTATTTTTTAGTTTATTTTTGTTTGTTTTATTTTTAACTTCTGATCTTTAGACATTTCTTTTTTTAGTAAAAAATAAATGAAGTAGTTTACATATTATATTTGCGGTTTTCGAGACAGTAGTATAGTTTTTCATATATCATTCTATCGCTATCCCTTTTTATATACTGAAAATGAATCGGAAATAAATATAGTTCTTCTTTTTCATATAGAAGAATTGAAAGTCATTGCTTTAAAAGAACTTGTTAGTGTTAATTTATTGAATACTAAATAAACCTGATAACCCCACTCCACCTCAGAATGGTTTTCTTTGTCTTGCAATAAATTTTTGCATACAGAATTTTAAGCTAATCGTAATATTTCATACCTATTTTGTTAGATACTAAATGTATAAAGTATGAAATAAAAATTTTGTTTTTAGTTATTTTAAAAATTTTTTAAAAAATTATTAAAGCCATTTATATAAGAAAATATTATTAACAATTACTAAAAATAATTGAACTATTTTTTTATAAACAAGCAATAAACAATTTAAAGTGTTATTGTTTTTGTAACCTATAACTTTTGTCCATAAAGGATCCATAACTTTGGTCTCAATTAAGAGATGCATTTAACCTGTCATTGGTTAACCTATGGCAATGTTATTTCACCTTTAAAACAACAGTTTTGCAACTTAATAGTTCAATTAGAATTACTGTTACTAACATTGAAAATATATTTCTCCTAAAGACAACTTTTTAGCATCGCTTAAAATGGAGGAGAAAATTGACGTTATCCATTCTGTAATAAATTAAATAAAAAAGTGGTGATTTAGATTGTCACTGTTGAAGAAATGCAGGGCACTCTAAAAAAGGAATACTAGCAATTCAATTTAATCACAATTCTATAATTTCATATGTTATTGTTCAGGAGTAATTACATCAAAACCATGATCATTAAGAATACAAGTTTAAAGACTTACGTCCTAGATGGACAACATCTCTCACTGATATCTTAACAGAGTTTAATATTCATTGCTCTATCTTAGAGTTTCCGGACATAAACATAATGTTAGTAACTCTTAAATAATAAAGCTGATCATAACTATGGTTTCAGAGCTGACGGGTCACTGTGTTATAGGAAGACATGCTATAAAATTGAGTCTACTCTCTATAATAACTTTTGCCGAAGTTGTAGTTCTGCGTATGTGTAGGAAACTGTGTTCCACCTCATGTGTTAGTGTTTATCTTTGGGTAGAAAAAGATTTAAATTCTTCGAAGCTCCTTTTCTTACCGACATAACCCAGCTGTCATCCTGCAAAATCAGGGACTTAGCCAAGTTTATGTAATTGTCAGGTTAGGTCATCTTTACCTAATAGGAGAGTCGTGCTTTCTGTGTTGCTCGTACGCTATACGAGCGTACGTATAGTAGTATAAACGCTACTATAACAGGTCACTATATCAGGTTAAGTCGGCTGGGGGCACAAGGCCGCCACTCCATCCAAACTTAGCTTAACTGTTAAATAAATAATCTTGGACTAAGTGTTATAGCATAACAGTTGATACAGTAAAAATGAAGTCTACATACTTGAAAACTATTTCTTAGAATATAGTTTTTATAGATATAATAACCTCTTAGATTTTTTAGTTTTAAACGATTTTAGTTAGAATAGACATGAGAGATTGACAATTTATGGACCCGTTTCTACTAATCTAAATGTACTAATGTTGTGTCAAACTGCACTTAGAAATCACATCGGTAGTTGTTGTGTAGTTTGGCTATACCAGACTTAAGTGGAATAGTGTTGGATACATTAATGTGTCGGCTTATTACCTGAGAACACATATGCAGAAAACTGTATATGTGTTAAGGACCGTCAAAGTTTATCCTACTCTGCCTCTTTATCTACTACAATGTCTATCCATGTCTTTATAGGTTAATAGTAAGAAGATATATATTATCTGAGTGCTATCAGATGTGTATCAACCACAATTTTTAAATATTGAAAAACTATATTAAATAGATGTTCTATTCAATTTTTATTAACTAATGTTTATCAAAATATTTGTTTTCTTATTCCAGACACTGATAGCGATCCAATTGAAATATTTGATGTATTTGATTATGATATTTTCCTTAAGAAATGTGTAAAGAAACCGCATTTATTCGTTTCACTCTCATCAAACACGGAAACTGATGGTGAAGTAACTGCGGAAAAAGTGCCTAATAACAATGCTACGCCATCGACCCCTAAGAACGACTCTACACACGAACCAAAACTCAGCAATGAAGTACATGAATATGTTACTTGTGACAATTGTTCGGCTACTCCAATTACTGGTTTTCGGTACAAATGTTTGATCTGTCCTGATTATGATTTGTGTCAGATTTGTGAACAAAAGCAAGCGCATAAAGAACATATTATGCTTCGTTTGCCGAATGTTGCTTCTCGCGCATTTATTGATTATCGTGGCTTCTGTCGTACTAAGCGAAACAAGAATTGCAATTACGACTTTGGTGTGCCAATAGTGGATACTCCTACTGGTAATAATGAAAATACAGAAACTCCTAGAGATCGCCATCACCATCATCGTGGGCATAGATATCACCGCCGTATGCGCCATGGATTCTTTAATAATTTATATGATATAATGCATGATTTAGCTGAGGGTGGTGCTGGTGGAGCTCGAACTAATAATAATGCATCTTCAAATGCTGAAACGGCAAACGCTTCTCAGCAAGCTTATGAATCTGGCTTCGAAACACCAGAAGAATTAATTGAAGAAAGCGTAGCTTTGGCTGCTGAAGCTGCAAATGCAGCAGCTGCTAAAGCTAGAGAAGCAGCAGCTAACGTTATGTATAATATACAGAAGGAAGCTGCTAAAAATGCTGCTTCATCAAATAATGACAATAAGAAAAAAGAAGTAAGTTAAATTTAAATTTTTATTTGTTTTTCAAATAGAATAAGACATTTTTAATCTATTATAGACTACTAATGATGACTCATCAAAAACACCACCATCAACACCTGGTAATATGGAAACTGATGCTGGTAATGCTAATGGCAACAATACGGAAGAAGCCGTCCCTGTTCTTCCTCCAGGTTTAGCAAACTTCGTTAATCCAGCTTATATGAAAGCTGGCATACAAATTTTAAATAATTTCAATACGATGTTTGCTAAAATGTTGGACCCTACAGATGTTAGTAACTTTGCAGGATCAAATGTAGACATGGGTTTCAACTCAAACATGAACTCAAACTCAACTGGTGGTTCAACTCCAACTTCTACTACTGGAAATCAACAGCAAAATCAAAATACAACTTTTGTCGAAGCTACCACTTCAGCCGCAGCTGCAACAGCATCTACAGCTGCCACTTCAGCCGCAGCTGCAACAGCATCTACAGCTGCCACTTCAGCCTCAGCTCCAACAACATCTGCAGCTGCAAACGGAGCTACAGAATTAATGACCGATGATAAGCGTGACATTTTAAAGAATTCTGAAGATCGTCGTGTTTCGCAAACTGAGGAAATGGATTGGCAATTAGTAGATAAACAAGTTGAGCAAAATTCAGCTGGTACAAGTTTTGAAGATGTTTCTTCTGTATCTAATGAATCCACAAATACAAACAGTGCTACTGCTAGCGTTGATGCGGCAATTGAAATTAATTATGAACAACTTAGTAATGCATTGAAAGAACATGTAAGGCAAGAACAATTACTTGAAGAAAATCTCAGGTCTCAAATGGTAATTGATGAAAATAATGAAGCCAAAACTGTTGGTACTCAAACACCAAAAGCTACTACAAGCGAAGCAGGTAATACCACTGCAAATCAAACAAATGAAGCTGGTACAACAACAGAGCCGATGCAAACCAATGTTTCTCAACCGATTGCAATGGCAGATACAACTCCAACTGCTCCTACAGCACCAGTTGTTACTAGCAATACACCAACAACTTCAGATCCACTTACTCCGCCTGAAACACGTGCTGTCCCAGTTTATCATCCAGGTTTGTTTTAATATTTTTTGAATGTATTCTTAGATTAAGTATAATATTGTAGAAACACATTTGATTAGTAATTACGAATAGATCGTATTTATATATATAAAGAGATAAGTTTAAAATCTAAATTCCTTTTATGAAATACATTATTAATAATTAATTTTTTTTAGAAAGTTTATAACTTGATATTAATTGATTTTTATCTTTTTTAGACAAACGCATCAATGCCTCTGTGCTTGCTATGATGGCTATGGGATTCAGCAATGAGGGTGCTTGGTTGACACAGCTGCTCGAATCTGTAAATGGTAACATACCAGAAGCTTTAGATTTTATGAGTGTTGCACAAACCGGCAATAATTAAGTGCAGTGATCGATTTACGAAATTTTAAAAACAAATTAAATTTCATTTTAGATTTTAAGTAATATTATTATAATATACAAATAACCAAAAAAACATACATGTTTATATAAGGAATATGTAAAATATTGGTGTACTGATTTTTTGTTTCACAAATTTTTGCTTTTGTTTCTTATTTTCCTTTATTTTTATATGTAAGATTTTTTGCTTTATTATTCCGTATATAATTAATTATATTAAAAATGTTAAACATCACTTTTTAATTAATAAAAGTATATAATTATGGGCGCAAATATCTCTATATAACTCTATTAATATTTGCATGTTTGATTTAATCTCGTGTTAGAAATTTCATTTTTATTGCGAAAACACATATATATAAATCTATATTATAATCGTATATTCTTATTACTTGATATATATATACCTTATATATAACGAGCATGTAACTCAAATTAACGGAATTAACTCTTATGTCCACCTTAAGAAATGTTTATATATATATCATTAAATAAATTAATTAAAATTATATTAATTAAAAAAATTGTTTAATTTTATTCACTTGTTAGTCTTTTTTAATATACTATATACAAAAAAATAACTGAAACCAGTTCAACTGCCCTTCTCTATTGAAATCTGCTAGGTTGGAGTGGCAAAAAGCTGACCTAAGCACAAATAATCAACCGTTGATATACCACGGATGAGATACCGTACGGCATCTCGAGCAGATGCGATTCTCCCCTTAAATAAGTAAAAGGAAACTAAACTGGCGAGTTTACGAGTAGCGGCTTTGTGAAATCCACTATTTTAAACTTGTTTTCATTTGATCAAATTGTGGATTTTTTAACTCACTAATATTACCCTTGGCTAGAACGGAAAAGTAATTAAAAGTACAATGGTAATGGAATGAACTGGCACACAACACAAGCTCGATTGTATGATACCATATAGATGATTGAATGATACCATGGAGTATGGTAGCTGATATTATTATTTATATCGTATTAGTATGGTAGTTAACAGCATGACCAATGAAGACTGGTAGAACATCGATAGCCACAGAACCAATTTTTAGCCTTAGCTTTGAAGAATTCTTTCGATGTGTTCAATGATAGAAAAAGATGGTCCGCAGTGGAAATTTGCAAAAAGACGAAAAACTTTAAAAAGTAACTTGATATTGTAAGGTGACCTTATTCCTGTAATTAAAAGACCTCAGAGAAGTATTGATCATATTGAAAACACAGGTGGACATTACATGAACACTGTGTGTATTATTGCAAGGGTATGTAGGCAATACAGAGTATTTTGTGTTATTGCCCAGCATTTTCAAAAATCCAAATGAGATTGGCTGAGGTTTTAAATTGTCCTCATGCAAATTTATCTACAAATATCAATATAACTATCAAACCTGTTCCATTGTACTGGTCCCATACTTTGAAGGTCGCATATAACATCTGCAGAAAGCTACAAACATTTTTAGAACAGTACCTCAGCATTGTTTTTCACTTAAAGGATATGTAAAGTGATTCGACTGATTCTTGAATAATACCTACCGGCTCTCTTTTAATTCATTAATAGACAAAAACGAATACAATTTATATTTTGTAGTTGACTAAAAACTTAATTTATCATTTATTTTATTTGGTTTGATTTAAAAAAAAATATATATATAAATAACCCGTAGGAGGTGTTGAGTTGGATTTGAAAAGAAATTATACTAAAAATACTTAAAGTTTATACTGTCATAGTCATTAAAAAAAAGATACATCACATCTATTTTCAGTTCTGTTTTTCTTTCTTGGCTCCAAATAACTTTACTATTAATTTACGTAGCATTGAAAACGAAGCTATCACAGGTACCATGATGGGCAGGAAAAGTGGAATGTAAATTGCATATTTTTGTTCGTCCGGGAAATAGAGTTGTGCCAAGAGAGTGGAATCGAAAAAGGCATGCTCCGAAGAGGTGAAAGCAATTTTTGCATATTTGGAGGAGCTGACCAAATCGTTAGCTTCAAGCGCACTTTTGGCCAGTAGAATGTGTTCATATGCGGTATTAATGGATGTACCTACATCATCGTTTATGACTATATAACTGATATTGTCTAGATTAAAAGAAAATAATTTTTATATATTAACAATATAAATAATGACTTATTTACCTAATAATTTAATTAAGCTTTGCAATGTGTTTGTTGCAGTTGTGATATGTGTGATGGTGCTACGCCTAATGTACGACTCATATTCCCAACGACGTGGCGATATTTGCTCAAGTGCAACTGTTTTCACAGATGGTATATTAAACTATAAGTAGAAAATAAATTTAAATAAAATATAAAATTATATATAAATTGTAAACGACTAACCTCGATACTTATGTCTAAAAGTTTGTGTAATTGATGCAACATGATTTGCATTATATCATTGGTGTTCACATAGAATTGCACGGGTTGTTGATTTTCATTGTAAGCTAAGCATGTTTCCTCGGGTGGATTTGCTATGATTATTCCACCCCACTTTTGTGAAATAAATGAGTCTACATTATGCTTCGTAGCTATATTACCATGTCGATTATATATATGAATGGGTGCAATACTACAAGGTGGTATATACACTACCAAATTAATGGGTGATTTATCAGTAATGCCAACACCTAAATTCTTTTCAATTGATGTTATTATATGTGGCAGGGATGTTTCAGATAAAGCATAATGACGTCCAAGTTTGGTAGTATCACGTTTTTGTTTAAGTTCTGCTTCAAATGCTAATTGATATTTCCATTGTGATTTTAATGTAAAATTCGATACACCGGATACGTCTCTTAAAAACGGAGCAAGATATGCTGGAGAGAAATAAAAACAAATAAAGAGAAATTATGACTGATAGTTATAAAAATTTTAGTTTACTTTCAATGGCCATTTGTACATTCCATTTTGCATCCATTATTTCAGGATTGGGATTCAGCACAGACACTATAACATCATACTCAGCTTGAGGCGCTTCAGACTTAGTAGCATAACGCTGATCCGTGGTCAATATTTGTTGAATGCGATGCGTTTGTAATATTAACAAATTAATAACGCTTTTAATTTTATTAGCACCTAAAATTTGAGATTGTATTATTTTTATAAATATTGATTTAAGAGATTGCAATATAATATGTGGGATTAAAAATTATATTTTTGTTACTGAGAACTTTATAAATCAAAGGTTTGGTTTTAATATTCAATTAATTTGGTTATAAATGTTATAACTTTCAGTTACTTTAAGGTACTTGCTGAAATCTGAAATATATAACTCGATAAAAATATTAGTATATTGATTCATTCTCCTCTCCTAACAGCTCTCATTCTCCTAACAGCGACTCCAAAAACTGATTTTATAATTAATTTACAATAAGAACATATAAACCCGATATAAATTTCTACAGCTTTGAACTTAATAAAATTGAACTCAATAGAATTACTTGTATCTGTCCTTATTAAAGCAGAGCGTTCATTAGTTAGCAAAACTTCCTCCTCCAATCGTGGCCATTCAATAAAAATGAAATCACCAACTTTTAACTGATGCTGCTTTAATATATAATTTTCCAGACCAGCTGGTGTTTTTGCTTCATTCGCTTTCTCGAATGGTAAAATTTGAACGAATTTAACATCCCACAAGCCTAGTTTGAGAGAAAACAATCAATTATATCAGTATATACTACATTTATATTAAAACTTACTATTATCTGCAAAAGCCTCATTTAATTCACTTATAAGCAAAGATGATCGCTCCTTTTGAAATGTGAATATTCCAATACTCACAGAGGTTTTAATAGGATTTTCACTTAAACCTAAAATATTGTAAGATGGTAGAGACACCCTGAAAATAATATATATGCATGTAATATATATTTATTTATATTAATTTTTTTTTTTAAATTTTACCTATAAACCTCTGTTGTCTTCCACCACATCGGTATGCCAATTAGAATTACCACAATCATAAAAGACATAGATGAGTACATCCGATATTTATCTGTAAATAAAGTGAGATAATTCGTGAGCAAGTACTTCATATAAAGTTAGAATTTTGGTTTTGTTAGAAGTTCATTACCTAAGATCTAGCAATAAATCAAGAGATTAAAATGTCTTAACATATCTACAAAAATCTTCATCTATCATTGAATATGTACATAAAAAATTTCGGAGGGTGTATGAGCTTGCGATTGTTGTATTTAGAATTGGGATTGAAGGAAGATGAAGCCAATTCAGAACTAGGACCAGTTTGTTTGTTGGCTTGAGTAGAACTGAAGACACTGAAGTGTCCAGCAAAAGCTAACTAAACTGCGTCAGTTTTATACTGAGCTTTGCATTCTTGTGATAAGTGTGGTGGCATTTGTCGTACCTAAGTTAATTTCTATGTGAGGAATCAGAAGCGCAACATTCATTCCTCATCAAGTAAACAAAAAATGCTGGGTTCAACTTGACTCTGGTGATCATAGCTGAATCAGCATAAACATTTCAAGTGCATTGAAGCTGTAAGTTAGCTTGAAATACACTTGAAATAGTGTAAACAGGAAGCGTTACTTTGTGTGTAGGACTAATTCCTAAACAAAAACTGTGATATTGCGCTTTGTCTTTTATTTTGTTTAAAGACAAAATTTGGGCTGACAAATATATGGGATAAATCCACATAACACACTTCCTTAATATACTAACATGAAGGCAGTGGATTAATAATGGACTTATAATTAACAAAACTGTAATTACAAATTTCGTTTAGTGGGCTTTGCATATTATAACACATTCAATTTTAAAATATTTTTAATCAAAAGAACATTTCCTTTTAATTATTTATATACCATTAACTCATAACTCAATTTCATACATTTAGATAGCATCTAGTTTGTGCTTAAATTTGACTATATTCAATTAGTTTAAACATCAGTAGTTTATGAAGGAATAAACATTATTCTCTGTAACTGCAGGAAATAATAAATACTGGTCCTCCATTGAGCGGAATGTTACGTGAAACGTATTTGGAGAGTTTTGTGGTGCCTACGCAGCGATAAACAATAAGCGAGTTATCCACTGGTGTTAAGGTGAGTAGTACTATCATAATCATGTCAGTGGCAAGATAAGTTATCACACCAGCACCAACTGCTTCATTTAAATAATAAATTAAATCTAATGTGTTCTCCTCGCACCTAGAACTGTGTAATTCTCATGCGCCCCGCGTTGTATTTTAAAACTACCATATGTTTCTAATTTCAAAAGAGAGAGTATCGGATCTAGCTCTCTCTGACTACTAAGTATCACTCACCAACTTTCGTCAATGTTTCATTGTTTACGGGAAAGCAAATTAAGTAAATTTACGCAAGAATAGAGAAACAAACTGGGTACAATAAGCTTAAATCTGTATCATCTTTTACCAATGACTATTCAACCTTTGTAAGAAATTTTTTTAGTTGAGTACCAACAATTTAGATCCAGTCATTTAAAGTTTATCGTTTTTCCATTATATCCTCTTTTACCAAATATTATTCAATCTTTGTAAGAATTTTTTTTAATTCCGAACGAACAATTTAGAACCAGTCAATTAAAGTTAATCGTTTTCCTATTTTATAGT
Source organism: Teleopsis dalmanni (assembly GCF_002237135.1). Classification (NCBI taxonomy): domain Eukaryota; kingdom Metazoa; phylum Arthropoda; class Insecta; order Diptera; family Diopsidae; genus Teleopsis; species Teleopsis dalmanni. Next base: position 182,350,840 of record NC_051847.1, read on the forward strand.
AAATTTTGCATATCTTTTTATCCATGGCTTTATCGCCCTTTATTAGAATTTGTATTGGTTCAAAACTGTGTGGAGGGCTATAAGTTTACGTTTATATTCGATCTCACTGATGTTAGCTCCATTCAAAAGGTGTTGACGAATGCATCCAAAAGTTAGGACTCTGCTAGTTGAGATGGTAAAATTTTTTCCAAGAACCGTATAAAGTAACTGTAAAATAGACTGACTAAATATTTTTCTATAGATTATTTCGAGATTGTTTGGTATATAAATATTTCTGTATTTCAGTAACCTACGTCATAGGTGGGAAATTATCATTCACTGCTTCGACTATCATTCTCCATGAATACCACAGAGAAGTTAACCCGATGATATCTAGCAGTATAATTTACACGTTTAACACTTTATATATATGATTTCATTATTGGTGACTTTAAATATCTTGAAATATCATCCAATTTTAACATATGTTTTCTCAGACTGCTCTCAGACTCAAACTACACTTAAACAGAACGGGTCTGCAGACCGTTGTTGTGATTAGGATTATGATTAAAAGAAGTCACAGGCAAACAAGAACAGATCCGATATATTTAACTATTATAAAAACAAACACACACTAACTTAATATATGGACATGAAGACAATTGATTAACAATGGATATATAATTAACAAAACTGTAATTATAAATTGAGAGTAGTGTGCCTTACAAATATTAACACATTAAGGACGTGTGCGAGTTAGGCTAAGTTGATGCTAAACCAAATGGGAGATTTTTTGGGATTTTTTGCACTGCACACATTTTGCCATTTATCAACACGTATCGACACATCAATACATTATCGACACAACTTAGAACTTCCCTCATTTAGAACGCAACTTAGCCTAACTCGCACACGACCTAAAATTCAAAATATTTTTAATCGAATAAACATTAACTTATTTTTAATATTTTATATATTATTTACGTCAACTTAATTTAGTTTACAACAAATGTTTTTTTTTATTAAACGTCATAAAAGTTGGTAGTATCTAGTTTGTGCTCAAATTTGACTACATTTAATTAATTTAAACATTAGTAGTTAACGATAGAGTTAAAATTATTCTTTGTAACTGCAGGAAATAACAAATACTGGTCCCTTATTAAGCGGAGTATTACGTGAAACGTATTTGGTGAATTTTGTAGTGCCCAGGCAGCGGTAAACAATATTAAGCGAATTATCTACTGGCGTTAAGGTGAGTAGTACACTTTCATCATCACTATCATATTCATTATTATGCATCGCTTCATCGATTTCTTCGGCGTCAGGCGCAAGATAAGTTATCACACCAGCACCATCTGCTGCATTTAAATAATATATTAAATCTAAAGTGTTCTCTTCGCAAATGGCATTATCGCCTAGAACTGTGTAGTTCCCATGCGTCCAGCGTTGTATTTCAAAATTAAACATTGGAGTTTTAGCATTATCGCCTGCTAAATCCAGATCAGTGTACTTACGCAACAAAGCAAACATTTCTTTGCTAGAGAATAATTTTATAATGTCGTCTAATGTACTGCTTGCTGAGCTTAGCTGTAAGATTTCATAATAACGTGCATTAGCTGGACCCTGACGCTGCCAAATAAGTGAATCGTCCGTTTTTAATTGTTTTAAAGCAGCTTCAAATATTTCTTGTTTAAAAAATTCGTACAGACAAATTTCTGAATTGGTTTCGATACGTTCCTGTATCTTGGCACAAGTGTCAGGTGTAATGTACACTTCATTTACAATTTCGGCTACATTCACTTGAACATCTTCTGGTACTTTAAATATTATATCATTTAATGGTCGCAAGGAGTTTGCTATAAGTTCATCGTTCGACGTGCCATGAAACCAACCATTGATTGTCAAACGGGGATAATCAAAATTAGTTACTTCGCCGACTTGATGAAATGAACGCGAACCAACTTTGAAAAACGCAAATTGATTATTCTTTGGCGAAATTTTTCGATTAACAGGAAATTGTGGAAAAAAACTTTCATCGCTGTTAAAAATTTCTAAACAGCCTCCTTGTTCTTCGGTCCATTCCTCAGCATTAGTCCAAGGAGAAAGGTAATATATAAAAGCAATTTGACGATCTTTTAATAGATCATCATGAACCAGCAAAAAATCACCACAGGTGTACATTGAACAGGATGCCGATACATAATCCAATTTTAGATTAGTTACCTTCTCCAACCAGGGACGCACATTACGACGTAACATATATAAAAAATTTGTTAAATATTTACATTCTGACATGTTCGAGAGGTCGGTGCTTTGATAAAATTCATATAAGTCCATCTGTTTTCTTGACCAGTGTACTTTGTGTACCATTTCATCAACTAATTTCCTGCAACTATTTTTATCCTGCAATAGCTTTGGCATAAGACATATTTGAAATGGTTTAAAATATACTTCCGCATCACTCTTATCGTGTTTGTAATCATTTTCCTGATTTGAGTTCCAAACTGTTGTCAACATATTTGTAAAATCCTTCGTCGCATAGTGTGGATTAAGACTTAAATCTAAATCGTTATTAGTTGTTATGTGTACTTTAGGTTTTTTGTTGGATGGTTCGCTTGTATCAGATGCAGGAGTATCTGAAAGAATGAAAAACACTTTATTTTTACAAAAACATATAATAACAGTAGGTTATACCTTAGAACGTATCTAGAAAGGAATCAGCTACTTGCGTTTATCTTGAGTATTTAAATGTATTAAGCACACTTGCACATAGAAACAATTTTAACAAATCACTATTACTTTTCACAGTTTTTTACTTTATTGGAATAGTTCCTTGTGTGATGAAATCGAAGTTAAACAAACCCAATGTAAGACTGACTGCCTTCACAAAAAGCAGCTCCGTAATATATTGCAATACTTGATATACGTCAAATATATTGTAATGCTGCCTTTAGAAAGCAGCTAGTGGTATTAACGTCTTTAACGAATATAAAATTGGTATTATAATACTAAAGTGTGCTAATAAATTACATGTACTGAAAGCTGTTATCAGAGCTGGTAATTGTAGAGTAAATATAATATTGATAAAGCACGGCTATGTGCCTATAAAACAGTCGCAAAATGTGTTACAGATCTTAAGTTTTTTTTTATTTAATTGTAAAAAAAACTATCCAAATACTTAAATGCAATTTTTCTTAATTTTTATTTAAATTTTTAATTAAATTAAATTCAGCAATTTGAAACTCAATGTGATATGTATTAGTTTCATTATAAACTACACTTACCCTCTTCAATATCGGCATCATCGTATTCTTTTGTCACACTTTTCCTTTTTACTTCATCCATTTGTTCAAAAATATTATTATATTTAAGGAAATAAGTTGAATTTGATACGAAAACCTTTTACTTCATAAAACAATGTAAACCTTTAATAAACATGCAAAAGCCGAATTGTCAAAAAAATTGCGTGATAACAATATCGGTAAGGCAGTTCATAATGTGTTCGGGAAAAGTGTCATTAATTTGTATTAAAATTAAGTTAATATAATAGCAATACATTTATATTATATAAAAAAACAAAAATAAATTATAATTTCTTTAATTAATAGTTTAGTTAATAGTAATTTGCATATTTTTACTACTTTTAATTGCACTCAAGTACTTACATAAAATGAAATGAAGTTGTAGTTGCCCTCATTTAGGATTTCGTATGTCCTGCGGTTATTAAACGCGGTACGATATTTTGTCATAAACTTAGTGTTTCGCATAGTGTAAATCATGCATTTATACAATTAAAGTCACACTTGATAATTGGACATGTAGAAGCATCTATAATATAGGACGTGTGCGAGTTAGGCTAAGTTGATGCTAAACCAAATGGGAGATTTATAGGGATTTTTTGCACTGTACACACATCACTACATTATCGGCACAACTTAGAATTTCCCTCATTTAGAACACAACTTAGGTCGTGTGCGAGTTAAGGGCTAAGTTGATGCTAAACCAAATGGTAGATTTTTTTGGGATTTTTTGCACTGCACCATTTAGCCATTTATCAACCACGCTATCGACACATCACTACATTATCGGCACAACTTAGAATTTCCCTCATTTAGAACACAACTTAGCCTAACTCGCATACGTCCTATATTTGAAAATTCTAATAGTTATGGTAGCTTGGCTACAGTATCACAACTGACCATTATTTGTGCTTTAGTGTAAAAGGTTTGTGCTTCAATCTTTTCTATGGTAGATAATATAAATAATATGTAAGTAGTATAGCGACTTCAAACACCATAATCCTTCGTGGACTGTTTAATTACATAGAAATGTAAAGACAATCTCAAATACTGAGATATTCATGCATTTCTACGAGCCGCAGCATTATTAATGATAAAGCTGATTTAGACATATGTATGTATGTCACTAATTTACGATAGAATAAAATTGAAGATTAAGTAAACATCAATAAAACAGAATTCTTGAATTCGTTAAGTTAAGAACCTTGTTCTTCCATTTGGCAATAAATATGCATTTTTTCTCAGTAAAATGTTGTCCACACTGTTATTAAATTCCTTAACGAACATATTGATCTGTGTATAGTATATAAAAATTGGTTAATGCGATGCGACAGATAATTCTCTTTATCTAAAAAAGAAAAAATGTAAATGCCAGTCACATTCTCAGTTATGCTTGAACGCTCAGCTCCTGGCCACTGAAACAAAAGTTTTTGTTTGTTGAAATTTCCCTTTTAAATATATTCTGCTGCATTCTGATGCACTATATCTACTATTGCTAAGCTATCATACTAGCTTGGCTACCATACTATCTACTATGGCGTAAATTGAGGTAAAGAAAATTGAAATTTCCTAGGGATTTTTTGCACTGCACTTATGTAAATATTTATTTATTGCAATTATTTATTATTTTTGGTTAAAAGTTTTCAAATTTATTTATTTATTTATTAAACATCTTATAAAATTTGCACAATGGTAACACCTAATTTGCCTAATTTCTATTTAATTTACCCTACTCGAAATTCGTGTAAATACCAACATTTGCTGCCATACCGAGCTAATTTACTATTTCCCTCAATTTATCAAATCTACTAAAATCCATAAAAATACATAAAATCCATAGACGTACCCAGGCAATCGGAACCGTTTTTTTTTTACTTTATTCTTATATTAAAAAAAACAATAAATAATATTTTATAAATTATTTTATTTATTATTTATTAGCTGCACGTAGTTAATCAGATAAATTAAAATTCTAATAATGCTAGGCAAGTGGTAACAACATTTACTCTTACAAAATTTAATAACTTTAATACAAGTAAAAATAATGGCAAAAAGACTAGCAAAAAATACATTATTGGGTAAAAAAAATACATTATCGGATAATTAAATGCTTAATACAATAATTGAAAAATTACTCATTTTCTATAAAAACACTATCAGAACTTTTAAATCCATTATCAGGGGAGATGCTATCTCTTTTCATAGCAAGTTGATAGGCAACCTCAAATGCTTGACCTAAAGTCAAAATTATTTCTGATGCCAATTCCTGCAATAAAAATGATTAATTCAACACTAAGTACTTTTAAGAAAGTTCAACACTCAATATACTCACCAAATTGTCTACCATAAAAACATGACAATAATGTATGTCGTCTTCTTTGGTTATATATGCAAAATACCGCAGATCTTCCGAATCTTGGCAGACACAATTAATATTTTCAATATCATGCAAACAAATAGTGTTCTAAAAGAATATAAAATAAAATAATTTATAACTATTTATTAATAATTTAATTTATTTATAACAACCTTATTAACATTATCCATAAATTTTACGCCCATATGTGATATGGCGATTCCAACTTCTAAACGTGTCTGTTGATGGTTTGTCTTCACATACTTCGTGGTTGTATTACAATCTTGTAATAAATTCACCTCTAAGTCATTGCCGACCATATTTTCATTTCGTTTCAGCTTCTGTATTGACTTACGTGTAGAAACCGTGCCTTGCAGTACCTTGATAAGCGTAGAACCGAGATACTGAAAAAGTTAAAGATTGGTAAATTTTATAGAAATGAAATTCTTTGTCACTTAAACTTACATAAACGTTATACAAAATTTGTCCATAAATTAATGTATTTGGAGAATGGCACCAATTGGTTGATAAATTACTAGAGATACCTAAAGCCAGATCAGAGGGTTTACGCATTTTAAATTCATTTTGCGTCACTGACTTTGCAGGCAATACGTCTTTTAAGTTTAATGTATTTTTTTCAGTATTCTTTTCATTAGCATTGAACACCTCCATACCGATGGATTCGAAAATTGTATTAATCTCTTCCCACTCTTTGGATTCATTTAAATTTTCAATTGGCGGTGTAGATTTTTGTGTAACAAAATTTCGCTTTGCTGGTACGGGTTTCATAAGAGAACGTACTAGGCTGGGTGAACGTAAAACACTTGAACGTCGATCTAATATGCTATATTCAACTTCATCCATATGTAGATTAAGTGTAGACCCTTTAAAAAGACCTGTAAAAAAGATTTTATATATAGTTTATTTATTAATAATAGGCTTGTTACTGGCATATATTATTTGAATCTCACCAGCAAATGGCACTTCACTTATAAACTCCTCTAAGCAGTCGGAAGCACGTAAGCTGTGCGACTCCCCCGATTCTGCTGCAGATTCGGGGTTATCGTTATCAATACTCTCATTTATTCTTAATTTTATAGATGCACGTTGCATATCCATATTACGCGGATGTATAAATTCATGTATAGTAGATTCTGCTTCTGCAACTGTTGGCGGTGGAAATTCTGGAGTTGGCGAATGTGCTTTATTGTTGTTAGCATCGTAAATCTTGCTTTTTAGCTTACTAAATATAGAAATCGATTTTTACTTCAGTATTATGAGTGACATTTTTATAATAACTTACAAATCCCTTTCAGCTTTGTTAGAACTGACTACAGAGTTAATATTTGCATAATCCCCATATTCAGCAGATTTTTTATATTCGAAATTACGTGGACTAGGAAAAGGTTTTTTCAATTTTGGTTTATTAATAATTGCTTGCTTTGCTTCTACATTTAATGTTGATGAATTGTTAGCAGATTTAGTATCGGGTGCTGACATTACAACATATTCATCCACGCAACGACCTCTCCTCCGGTTTGGTATATTGTCTAACAAAATGTGGTTGTATTGTTTACATAATTAATGACTATTAAAGTGTACTATATACCCATACTATTCGCACTGCCTGAACTTGAATAACCTCCTGACTTAGCCAAACATATCTGCTCATAAGACTTTGGAACAAACTTTTTTCTGGTTATTGTAGGTTTAATCGGACTATTGTCTAAACTATTATTTAACAAATTATTAAGAGATGCATTTTTTTTAGGTGGAAGCGGAGGATTTCCAAGCGTTGTTAGGTCGTTTGCAGACTTTTGTAATATCGGTTTCATTTTTAAATAATGTGGCTTTTTATTAGATGATATTTTTTCTAATGAACTCATGGAACATGAGAGACCATTTGATTTAGTGCTAAAAAGAAGGATGCATTTAAATCATTTAAGCTTTTTTTCAATATATGGGTAAAAATATATGGGTATTTTCAAGGTTTCGCGCATATATATAAAAGCAACACGATCAATCTCAGTTCATGATTAATGAAAGCAAGCATTATATACATTATGTACAAAATCCAGATGTTATGCTTACATTTAAGAATATATAACGATATATACATATGCGATTAGTCCTATGATCTCTTTGGCATACTTTTAATAATCTCTAACAAATTAAGAATTCATAGTCTCATAACCCTATAAATTTAAAAATATGCTCCGTTTCCAGGTTTCAAACTAATACAGATTATGAGTAATTTAATGAAATATTTAAATTAAAATTAAATATTTATTTATAACTATAAGTTGATCTTAAAAGTTTTATCTAAAAACATATTTGGCAAATACTTCAGAAGGATATAGCCGTTCCATAGATGATAATGCTAATCCAAATTACATTTTCCATAACTTAAGCTCACATAGATTTTATTGTAGTATAATCTAATTGATTCACAATTTGCACCCAAAATAAAAACTATTCACTAAAACCACATCAAGAAAACTGATACATAGGATCGAATACGATATCTAAAGATTAAAGACAAAATCAATTAATTCTTATGCTCAACGACAGTGTAGTTAAAATTCTTTTCGATTTCTGGATAAAACAAATAAAACAAGAAAATTTGAACACAGAAATAAAGAGAGGAAAGTACTGGTGCTATGGGATATATAACGCGAACATTATTATAAGATATACCATTCAGCACTAGAGTAAAACTTTCAATGGAATAGGACAAGACTGTCTCACATTTAAAAAAAACAACAATGGAAATAAACTGTAATTCGAATGAAACCCAGCTTATACACTATATCTATATATGTTGAAAAAGATATATCCACCGTCAGATAAAATATCATACTGCAACTGATTAAATATATAGATTGATAGAAAATATATTGTAGATTGTATTGAA
>NC_051847.1:182359487-182415371 GCF_002237135.1 Teleopsis dalmanni
AAATATAACAATTATATATAATACGAGGGCGGTTTGATAAGTCAGTGACTTTTTTAATTAAACAAATTTTTTCGGGAAATAAACATTTTAATTTCCTACATAATCACCTTTTAGCTCGATACATTTAGTCCAGCGTTTTTCTAATTTTCTTATTCCCTCCAAATAATAGATTTTCTTAAAGCTCTCAAAATACGTGTTTGTTTCGGTAATGACTTCTTCATTCGACTTAAATCTCTTACCGCCCAGCCATTTTTTTAGGTTTGGAAACAGAAAATAGTCGCAGGGGCTAATTCTGGCGAATATGCTGGATGGGGTAGCAGTTTGTATCCCAATTCGTGGATTTTGGCCACGAATGCTTAATCACCACACGAAATTCACTTTTTTCCATTTTCATAAAAATTCAAGAGGTTGTCTGCTTTGAACGTCTATCAAACACCAACTGAACGACGTAGCTTGCTCAAAATTAAAAAGTTGCCCACTGGTAGATTACAGCTGAACGCAGCACTGTTGCATTTGGAGTAACTGCGCGGAAAATTCAAAAAGTCACTGACTTATCAAACCGCCCTCGTATATAAAACATCCCGAAAACCTTTTTAATAGCACGCAAATATAAATATAGTTATGAAAACAAAAAAAATTCGTACATATATTATTTCAAACAAGCCAACGTATAACATGCTATAATACTTCTAATTGCAGACTCTTGCTATTCTAAAAAACGAAACATCAGAAGTAAAAAATTTTAGTATTGAACGAAATTATATAGTCTCCGACCTTCAAAAGTACTAGGTGATTATGCTAAACAAAATGCCTATCAACGTGACTGTATGTAGGAAAAGATAAAGCATACTTTCTTCTGAAAATACGTTTTTAACAGCATTATTACTATGACAAACTAGATCCATAGGCATTAAAAATTACTTTACAATAACGTAATTAGCATTTATTCTATATATGGTACATATTTTATATTATAATCTTGAAATTATTTTTCAAATAAAGTATTTTATATACCCAAGTACTGTTGCAAAAATACATGTATCTTATAATTGCATAAATGAATTAAAGTTAGTTTAGTTTCCGCAAAACCATTCCATATATAAGCTCAAAAACTTTTTTGATATATCAATCTCTTATATAAAATACATAACTTAATGAAAATATGAATTATGAATGTATACATTTTGGTTGAAATTGTCTGCAAAGTTTTTGCCATAATGTAATAATGCTCGTCAGAGTTTATTATTAACAAAGTTCTTTCCCAGGATATAAATTAAATGTGTGATTATGTGGTTTTTGTTAAAACTTTTACAGCATTAGATTTGCTATTTTATTTCATGTCAAAAGGATATAAATTGTCTAAAATTATGATTGCATTGCGAAAATGCAAAGAACAGCTGGGCCCAAAAAAGAGAAAGAGGATATTAGTAACAGCTGAAATTATCATTAGGTGAAAAAAAATATACTGAAATATTAAGGATCTCGAATAAAAATACAAGAGCAAGTTAAAATTATCAAGACATCAAGTTTTAATCCAGAATATAAGATTTGATGATGAATATGTGCATTCAAAACTTGGTCGATTAGCAGAGACTTGACAAAATTTTAGAATTCAAACAAAGAATATTCAATATTAGTTTCTTGCAAACCAAGCGTTGGGAGCTAGAACCCCGTTCATTCCTATACTTGCAAAGCAAGAAGACCTGAGTATGCATCCTCATATAAGAGACAATTGTATGTGAAGTTATATATGTTACTCAGTTTATATTCTCACAGTGGAAAAAGCGTAACATCCAGTTTTTGCAATATTTCCAAAAATAAAAACAACAAGTCCCTAAATCAATTGTATTGTCATTTGTAAATCAAAATATTTAAGCGCACGCATACCTCAATCTAAATCAATTCTGTTCTATTATTTTTTTTTTGATTTCAAAGTCTCAGTGCTATCACTGTAAAATGTCTCAATGATGCTTTCTAAAGTGCCCAATGTCAAAATTAAAAACATGAATGTTTCGAAGTCAAAACTTTCAATCAAAGGCACTTAATGTCAAAATTATACGCCACAGCCTACAAAATACAAAACAGAATCCTTACTCCTTTGTCGACTGCTTGCAGTGTATGAATGACTGAAATTTCACATGTCTATTGCCATTCCATTGTTATCATGATACCAATGATGCACATTGTTTGCTTTTCCTTCAGAATACGAAATACTGCAAAATGCTATAGCAATTCATTCGTCAAGTGTGCCACTCCAAGTGATTTCTCAGTGGCACTGTCTTACTAGTTACCAGCACTAATACAACACAATAGGATTTAGCCCTAAACAAAATATGTCATATCGAAAATTGTACAGAAAATTCAATTTAAGTTAGAAAATTTTGAATACTATTTCTAATTTCAATCATATATGTATTATGTGAAGTTTTATTAAATTATGATAATATTTTAATTATCAAAAAGAACTCAACTATTTAAACCACAAAAAAATAGACATATTTTTCATATAAAAATATTAAATTATCTTACACAGAACACAACTTTCTTTAAACACGGTTTGCACTGCAATTGTGAATGTGCCTCATATACATATAGAATTATCTATGATAAAAACGTATAACTATATGCGAGAGGCTATGCCAGTGGTACAACCAAAATTTCATCAAAGGGATCCATGCTGTTAAAATTTCACAGAAAATGTAGACAGTTTAAACCAATATTTTTTCCTAACCTGAAATATTTATCAATCTTTTATTGTGTTACAACCGCTGTTCATTTACATCTGTCTCTATAATATCTTTATGTGCCAACCGATCCATTATCTTAGGCATTATCTTAGCTACGATTATTAATCTTGTTTAATGATTAAGATAATTCATTTTAATCATCATAACTACATTTAACTAGGGATTTTTCGGTTATCCAGGGTCGGAAACCATATTGGTGAAGATTTCTTGAACGTTTTACCGTACTTAGGTCGTGTGCGAGTTAGGCTAAGTTGCGTTCTAAATGAGGGAAATTCTAAGTTGTGTCGATAATGTATTGATTAGTCGATACGTGTTGATAAATGGCTAAATGTGTGCAGTGCAAAAAATCCCAAAAAATCTCCCATTTGGTTTAGCATCAACTTAGCCTAACTCGCACACGTCCTTAATACGAACGACCTGGGTTCGTAAATTTTTTTTTTTTTTTTTTTTTTGCTTCCCTTTATTATACAGCTGCCAAGATTTAGCATTTAGTATACATTTTTACATAATGGAACTTCAAGTAATAATTCAAAAACAAGATTAAGAATTACATGAGTGAACTATTAATAGTGGATAAAAAGAAAACTTTTCTTTAAATTATATAAACTAAGTATTATAAAATAATTAAAATTAATGGATAGATGATATAATAAATGAGTCAATTAAATAGACTGCTATGAATTTACTATGAATATATTAGTTAGTTTGCTAGTTCTGATGGAAATAAGCGTTTCAATCTTCTGTTATGTGTGGCTTCGTCATTAGGTAGCTGCCTCATTGTTGGGTTAGGATGGAAAAGTAATCTGTCTGTGTGCTTTTTACTATTTTTTCGGATAACGTCTGCAACGAAGGGTATCTTTAAATCGCGATGAATGTCATAGTTTGAGATATACCATTCAGCGTTGATGATAGTCCTAAGTATTTTTGATTGCAGTCTTTGCAGTATTTGAATGTTGGATTTACATGCTGTGCCCCATATTTCGGCTCCATATTTCCATATTGGAGCGATTACTGTTTTATATACTAGAAGTTTATTTTCCACTGTTAGTTTTGATTTCGAGCAGAGTAGCCAGTACAATTGTCCAAAGCGGCGTTTAATTTCATTGCTTTTAGCTTTAATATGGTCTTTCCAAGTTAATCTGCTATCTATAGTAATGCCAAGGTAATTTGCCTTTGTGTGTGTGAAGACTTCGTCATTGTTAATTTTTATACGTTTTAGGTCATATTTTTTATTCGTGTAGATAACATGAACTGTTTTGCTTGTATTTATTTGAACTCCCCATTTGCCGAACCATTCGAGCGTTGCGTTTAGGTAATTCTGCAAGTTGTCTGTGGATATGTTAAAATTTTTATTAGCTGCAATTAGGGCTGTATCGTCTGCAAAAGTTGCTATCAAACTTTGAGGATCAGAGGGTATCGGAACATCAGCCGTGTATAGCAAGTAGAGTAATGGACCAAGTACGCTTCCTTGGGGCACACCAGCTTTCATTTGTTTAAGTTCGGAGATTGAGTCTTTATACTTCACATAAAAGTATCTATTTTGTAGATAGCTCTTAAGTAGGAGGTAAAAGTTTGTTGGAAGAAGCTCTGATAGTTTAGTTAGCAGACCTCCATGCCAAACGCTGTCAAAAGCCTTTGCGACATCTAGATATACCGCGGGTTCGTAAATAATTAACATAATGCAATTAAAGACTAAAATGAGTCAGAAAAAAATTTTGTTTGCATACTTTTAGATAGAAAATTGAAGATTCTTAAGTACTTAAGAATTCAATAGAGCAGATAAAGTTTCCAGTGGTTAGAAACAATATATCTAAGTATTTGAAACTTCTTTCAGATTTAAACTGTAAAGTTTGGACATAAAAAGTTTCAATTGGCATTTACTTTATCTTGCCTTCTTTACTATGTAATTCAAAGTTATTGGACCAATGCTTAAACGTATTATCAACTGTTTCTGTGTAAATTACTTAACATCTATAATCACCAGCTGCTCACAATTAATTCGTTTTCCGACCTCTTGAAGAAACTCTAAAGTAGTCACTATCTGAGAAACCAATAAGACTGTTATTAGTTTATGCTTATACAAGAAAATATCTCTTTTTAACAGTAAATAAGATTCTAGAAAAACTCTAAGGAGAAGTTTGAATACTGAAATAAAAATATTAAAGGCTAAATGATAAAACATAAATGAACATAAATGATTGAACTGTACCCTAAAGTTAGGGTTATATTATATATATCCTATATTACCAGAAAAAATATTTTTATTAGTATATTTTACATACGTAATTCTGTCCTCCTAAGCCTAGAATAGAGCTTCTGTGATGAATACAATATTTCATGAATGAGTAATTCGCATTTCTTAATTTAATCATCTCTTAATTCACGGCATAACAACGACTTTTAACCAGTGGCCAGTATAATGAGACTAATGAAATCTAATTACCTTATATGTAATCTGTATCTCTTAATTCACATCACACCATACTCCAAGCAATGCCCTGTACACTATGGCGCATACAACCTCAATACCTTATGAGTAATCCACATTTATTAATTTAGTCATCTCTTAATTCAGGTCACAGCAAACATTTTTAACCGATGGCGAGTATAATGGAGTGTCTAGAACTTTAACAATTCATACCTATATTTCTATTTCTTAATTCACCTAATACCTATTGTTTCTGTTGAGCAATATCATCGCTTGATAAAATGAATATGTGACTTATCCAAGCGGAATCATGTTTCGTATTTCATTTGTGCTTCAAATTTTGTTTGCACGAGTTCAAAGATTGATATTGAAATCAGAATATTTTATCCTCCAAATATATATATGGATATTTAAAACTCAAGTTTGTAAAAATATTAATGATGAAATATTTTACTTTACTAAAAATAAATCAAATACAGAGATTCTCATTTCTCAGATTAATTACTTAATTACTCTCTATCTTTACATTACTAACCCCTCTACTTATGGGAGGGGATATTGGAATATTACTCTTTATCTTTACATTACTAACCCCTCTACTTATGGGAGGGGATATTGGAATGGAGTTAAAAATTGGCAGTGTTCTGTATGGCCAGTAGACCAAAGGACTGAGACCAGAATTGTTCTTTTGTGCTAGCAATTGACTCCAACCGAACAGAAGACTCTCAACCCCTTGAATGTTTATCTGATTATCTTTCTTGGAGAATTACCTAATATCAGATGAGGATTGAAAACTGTGACAAACTCTATTCTGGTTCTGACCCACATTACAGTTGTACAATCACATAAAATTTGTCTAGAAATCTCATCTGGGAATATAAGTAAATTACATTTCAGGGTCATATAGCTCAATTTCATTAAAGCTCAATATGATTTTCGGTCTTTTACGACTTCAATAGAGGAGTTATGTGTCCTTTTCTTAAGTCTCACTACGCTACTGCTCTACATAATTTTAAAAAATATATGTAAGAATTCAGTAAAATGTAGTTTAATGTTAAACCTTCTTTCAACATCGCCAAACAACCTGTTGTAGTACATAATTTAACAAAACTGGCACACATCGTAACGCAGCACAACACAGAGAGAACAATTCATATAGTTTTTTAGATTGAGGTTAGTTTTGTGTAAATAATGTTAGCCTTTGTGTTTTAGTTCCTTTTGTTGTACTAATTATAGTCTGAATTAACATACAAGTAAAATGGTTTGTTGGACTTTAAAACGATTAAACGGAAAAAATTACAAAAGGAAAATGCACAATGCAATTTTTAATTACAGTTAATACTTTTATGATATAATATTTTAATTTTAAAAATACCTAGCTTTTCTACTTTGTGAAATGAAAAATCTTATAATAATTTATGGTTATGTTTACTATATAATGAATGATATAAAGAGTATCACCGGTTTTTTGGTGCATTTTTTAATTAGAATAATGTGCTGTATGCTATAATCATTTTTAATTAAATTTATATTGGTTATTATTATTTATGATCTATTTTCAATTTTCTATAGGTTCATATATCTATCGGTATAAAACTTCTATGGTGTATCGGCGAAAATCAAAGCTAAGTGATTTTCAATTGCTCTTAGGTTAGCTTAACAATTTTGCAGAGACTGAAACGTATGATAGTGCAAGGTTACACGACGTATGTATCAAAACTTTCCAAACAAATTTCGTCAATCTGATCCACACCATCATTGGACATAATCTGCGTAAAAACTTTATTTTTGGTACACCCCAAAAAGCAGAAAAGAAGGGCAGCCAAAAAAAAACATGAAGGAGAAGCCTACCAAATCACTTATAGTAAGTGGCTATTAAAGAGATTTTTTACAACTTATTGAATATATCTTAAGATATATTGAATACTTTTGCTACAATATTAACTTTCGATGATTCATGCTCCATATTATTACTTCAGATTTATTGAAATCATTAACATTTGTTGAAGGTTTGTTTAAGCGGTTTTGAAAGTACACTAAAATACTTTCAGTGTAAAATTATGCTCCGTTGTCTAAAAATTAACTCATTTTATTATTGAATTATTTAATACACACAATTTCAATATTGAATTTAAAATTATTTTATTCTTTGAAAGTTAAATCTTTGTTTATGACACCTCGAAAATTGTCGGTCACATTAGCATGGAGTGGACATAGCATGGAGCAATCCAGAGCCAAATTAAATCAGTTCGCCACCGCAAAATGAAAACAACGCTAAAATTTTTGCGGTTTCTACTGCAGTTTATTTGGACATCAAATTTTGTCGCATTTCGTTACATTTAAATTTAATTTTAAATTATAGTATAGGAAATGTGACGACAAAATAATTTATAAGATATTTACGATAATTATAATGAAACCACATTATATTATTATATTAACAAATAAAATCAATGAGTTTTTAATTGAAAATATATATTTATTTAAATTATTTTAATTTGCTTACTATTAAGATTCTTACTATTGGTTAAAAAATTCGATTTTTAGCACACAGTTATAGTAAGTTTAGTAAATTATAGTGACGAATCTACTCTCACAATCTAACCTAAAAGTTAAAACATGATAAAGCTTGTAGAATCGAATCATCAAGATTTTGGTCCGTCAAATCTATGTATATGTTGATCACTTAGCGAGACAACCTCCAGGATCATAGTCTTACTTCTTTTAAAAATTTCCAAAGTTTTTAATTAAGGATAAACTACTTTAATCTAAAAATCAACTGACTAGCTTTCTAACTAATAGCGAGGTACATTAAAAGTTAAAAAAAGGTTTTCCGGAATATGTATGAATTAGTAGAAGAATTAGTATGAATTAGTAGAAGAAGTTCGACTTCCTGTCCATAACAACAAATTTATGATAAAAATGAAGATGCCGCAAAATATAAATAATCTGCAAGTAAGACCTTATAATTTGAATACAGTGCTTGGATGTTAAATACTTGGATGTTATTTTTACTACGAATGGCGATCAAAGCTGTATATTCACTAAGAAAGAAACAGCGCCTGGTAAATACTTCCTAAACATTATAAGCATGATTTTTATAAGTTCACTATTCTTAATAAAGTAACAAAACGATATTATATAAAACCATTATGCTCTCAGTTCTGATTTACGTATAAGAAGCCTGAAATTGAAAGATGGTAAGGTTAATTAACTGCTTATCTTTAAAAGAAAAGTTATATGAAAAATCCTTGGTCCAAGTGTAGAAAATTTTAGATCCATTCAAATTAGTCTCTATTTTTATTTATTGAAAATGAGCGTATCCCAATGATGGACACAAAAATATTTAACTTATTTTAAATGCTCAGTATATACGATGGCTAGGATATGTACTGACTAGTACAATAAACAATCGCAGATATAATCTATGATTGATACAGATACAATATTAGATATATAGTATTAGACAATATAAAGATATCAAACAAGACAATTGTAGTGCCTAAAGAAAAATGTTAATGAATGCTTTGGTTATAATACTTAGAATGTACATAATTTGGAGTAATAGTATATTTATTACTTAAATATTCTATTCCTATGATATCCAACTGATATCTATTTCTAAAAAAATAAAGGGAGAAACGTGATGAAAATTTTATATAAAGGCGAAAATGTTAACCAACTGAAACCTAGAACTAAGCTATTTCGGATTCCGCCAAATAACCGCCATAAATGGTCTTTGGAAATATTTATTACTCTAATAGTATATCTGGTTATTATAAAAGTATATAACTCTAATTTTATGAGCTACCTCATATTCCTGAATAAACTATTGAAACAGTTTATTAAACGATATTCTTATACTATGTGTTTCAAATAGTAAATAGAAACAATCATCATAACTATCGTTTCTTTTAAAATATTTATAGATGTAAATTTTATATCTTGAAAAAAGTCTTTGGTAAAAGTTTCAAAAAAGATAGTTATAGTATGTTTATTAATTTTCAAAGAAAATACAAAACACAAAAAATATATAGAAATATAAAAGCATAAATAATGATTTCATTAGATAAATACTCATACTCTATTCTTTACTCTACATGTTGAAGTTTACTCCTACTCTCTGAAAAATATTAAATGCAATTATTTTGACAAAAACAGGGAGGAATAAAGTACACTTTAACACTTTAATTTCACCTCTAATAATTCAAATTTGTATACTCGACTAGCATATTTTAACTATATGT
Organism: Teleopsis dalmanni; assembly: GCF_002237135.1. Taxonomy (NCBI): domain Eukaryota; kingdom Metazoa; phylum Arthropoda; class Insecta; order Diptera; family Diopsidae; genus Teleopsis; species Teleopsis dalmanni. Next base: position 182,368,910 of record NC_051847.1, read on the forward strand.
ATCTTAACAATAAAACTTCTAAGTAGCAATAGAATGTATTTCGAATAAGTGAATGCTTGCGCCCAAAAGTAACAATAAGAACGTGTGTGTAAGAAATATAAAACATATAAAGCTAATACATATAAAGAAAAAAATTGTAATTTTTAAGTTTTTATTTTATGACATAATTTAATACTTTTGTCTTTTTTATAATTTTAAAAATATTTAAAAAATAAAAAATCTCACAAAAAAAACTGAATTTTATTAAATTTATAATATAATGCATATAACATTTCGCATTCATAATTAGCCGAAAATAAGTTTTATTAGGTGTAAAAGTGATAACAATTGTAAAAAGGTCAAAGGACATGACACAAAAGTACACTTCTGTTACTTTTATGCTAATGTAAACATTAAGATAAGGAATGCCTTTGTAAGAGGGTCACTGTGCTGACTATATCATTCGTAAACTTGATACTTTTTATTGTTGTTTTAGGTATGCCCAAATATTAAAGTATCTAATGAAAGTTGAGAACAAAAGTAACATCAAAAAAAAAAAAAATTATAACAATAAAGAAATGTAAATGGATTTACAAATGTAAACAGTTGCCTAAAACCTTAAGCTCTTTTTGAGAATTTTCATTTCTTATTCTTTAACTTTCTTACCGCAGGAAGAAAACTTAACTAAAATCTTTTATAGCGTTTATTTCTTTTATGTTCTGCAAAATGTGATTTCTTAAATTTCAGATACATTTTGTTTAACCTAAACAAATTTAGCTAATTCAGTTAAAATAATAATTTTAATTGAATTGACTTAACTGAATTTTAATTTCAATGTCTTAGTAATTGTACATAGAGCTTGGCTGGAATTGAGGGACGTTTCCTTATCACTCTTTATCTCAATTAGTATTAAAATTAAATTTCTTCTTCATATATGTTTAATTTCGTTATTTAAACCAAGACTGTAACTTCTAAATACATATGCATATGTATTGCCTTAATACCAGACCCCCTGCATAATATTTTAGACAAGCAATACTAGATGCACTGCTAGATCACATAAAATTACTTTTCAACCCATTTAATAATTATAACTACTATAACTACTATTATGTATTTATTATTATTATTGAGTAAGGGATCGTGCACTGCGACCTAAAAGATCTATTGTGCCCCTTTGTCGGGTTAGAGTATTTCTCCAAGTCCGATTTCTTTAATGAAAGACAGTATGGATCCTATCTTCCCCAGTCTTCAATCCTTATGATCCATGAAATACCCTCCTAGGTGTTTTTTTTACTTATGCATCAGTGCCGGGCACTCCCCAAGCACATGGTATGCCGTTTCTCTCTCTACCCTGTAGTATCTGCAGTCTGAGTTGGATTGAATTCCTAACTTCGATAGGTGATTATTCAATCTGCAGTCACCGGTCAGTAATCCCGTAACAATTTTTATGTTAGTTTTTGATTGTACTATACAATCTTTAAAGCGTTTTAGGTTACTATTATGTATATATTATTATATTTTTAATAAATAATAAATCAATAAATATTAATAAATATTATTATATATATAGTATTTATTATTTTTTTATTTGTAATAAATTTTTGAAAAATTTTTATATGTACTATTATTGTTACAATAAGTCCAATAGAACGATAGACTGTCTTATAAACGCGTTTACAAACAAAACTAGTTGAAGTTAAAATTTTATTTGAACTGTATAACGACTAATATTATAATATAATAAATCATATTTTATTTAATAAATAGTATTATTTCTTTTTTCTCTTTAAAGGAAAATATCAAATCAATTATTAACCAAACAGAAATGGCTGTGAAGGTTTTTATATCAGAAGTAAGAAAATTTTATTTCAGTTTGCGTCATTTACTTACATATAGGTATATGTAGTATCTAAATATCCTTTCCTAATAATTTCACAAAAATTTAAGTAATCTTTAAACGACACTCACATGATAAATTATATACCAGATTTGATAACAAACAGTAACTAACCTTGGCACCCACTGACATTTACTTGTGTACGAGTATTAAAGGAGTTTATTTCGATTAACCGGCACAACAGTGGAAAGCTGTGGCAGGATATTCTACTGTGAAAGGATTTTGGCAGATTTTTTTTTTAGGATAAAAATACACATGACTGCACACTTACCTTGACCCAGAATTTTGTGAATTTTGTGAAAATATGTGTAATGATTTTCACCCACATAATGTATTACATGATAGGCATATTTATAAATATATAATCATTATATAATTACTATTAGTTTGATATCAAATTTATTTCGATAAATCATTTTTATTTGAACATGCTCCAATTTTTCATATAACATATAAATATATAACATTATTAAAATTATTTCTATTATATTATACAAATATATTATATAATTTAAATAATTTCGATTTCATTTTTACTTCTTACCATTGAACTTACTTACTTACTGCAGTCCTCTTCTCACAGTGTAGCATAGGGCCTCACCATCGAACTAAGTCTTATTTACTGAAATTTTGACAAAATTATTTTTACATCATCAAAGGAATAAATAAGATACATTAAAAAAGTAATTGATTTTAGCCATAACTTCAATTTGAAATTCTTGGAAAGTTTATAAATTATTTTCTATTTCAATAAAAACCAGTAAAAGATATTTTTGGTGAAATACGATGAGAACAAGAAAACCATTGAGTGTAATAATATATAAATTACTAGCTGACCCGGCGAACTTCGTGTCACTCACTCGTTTCTAATGATTGAGCAAGAGCAGTGTGAACACGATCTCTTTCTTGCTTTGCTTGTCTCTGCTCACTCATTTCTAATGAGCGAGCAAGAGCAGTGTGAACTCGATCTCTTTCTTGCCTAGTTTTTCTCTGCTCTAACAATTTAGGATTGCTAGATTGTTTTAAATGATATTGGAAATTATATTACAGTATAACCCCAACTCTGATTTTAATAAAAAAAAAACCTTCCCGAGGATATACCTAATAATTTCCCAAATTTTGACGGTGATTGGATGTATGGTTTTTGAATCCATTGAATACAGACAGTCAAGATAAATTAAAACTATAATCACTACTGAAGGAAATATGTATCACAAGTAACAAAGCTGATTGAGGAAGTCGAACATCCCCAGTTAATTTAATTATGTGAAACGGAGTTCTCTTCCCCTAAAAGCAAAAAAAATATTCCTTAAAGTACGACCATTAAAAAAGATTCAGCCTATCCCGCAAAATATTATTAGAAAGCAATTGAAAAATTGAAAAGCAATTGAAAAGGTTCCCAATTTTAATATAAAATTCTTTATTAGTTAATAAAAAAAATACGAATACATATAAAACAAAACTTCATTACGTATTCCATTGGAATATCATTCTTCTGCTCTTCGGTTCTTATAAAGAAAAATTTGAAATGTTATTAAAATTTATTAAAATAATTGAATGATGAAATACGTTATTTGCTATTTATAATAGAATATTTTGTTGTTGTATATAACATAACTTCCAGAGAAAATAGATTTAGGAATTTAGAGATTTAGATTTAGAATTTAGATTTAGGTTAGGTTATACTAGCGATCCCTAGTGGATACACTTAAGCCTATTGGCCTATTGTGTTAACGTGTATGTAAGAAAACTCAAGGTTTAAAATCATAGGATTTATCAAAAATCAATAGGATTTAAAATCAATCCTATTGAGTGTCAGGTCTTGTAATTGATCAAGGTCCTCAAGAAAGAGTGCTCCCAAAGTGTTGAGTCGCCGTTGTGCATGAGCTGAGCAAAAACATAATAGATGAGAGGCACTCTCATCGTCTTCCCCACAGCTGCAACAAGTTTAATTGAAAGGGACCTAACCTTCTAGCATGGTTCCCTAGTTTACAGTGATCTATAAGTAAACCTACCAAAAGACTGATATCTCTACAGGGTATCTCAATGAGAATTTTGAATTTCCTATATCGTTGAGCCTTCACATTTTTAATTAAAAATTTCAGCACAGAAATAACACAGTATCTATTAGATTTTAAACTTTAAAATATTGAATTCAAATAAGACAACTGCTGTTAAAAATTATTTGCTTTCATATAAATGCATGTTTCTTACTTCTTTACTTGTGAAAGATAAAGTGACTAAATTTGTAATTGATTGTTTAATATTAATTGTTATTAAGAATGAATTGGTTTTCATTCCCAATAATAATATACAGAAATTCCTAGAGGTTCATTCTATAGTGGGGACATTGATCTTAACATATATTAAATAATTGTCGAATATCATACAGCTATATGTTTAATATTATGCTTTATATATCAATAAAATTGGATACAAAATTGAAAATAAAAACATAACACCATATATGTACAGTACAACAGCACTTTTATATATTTGTCCGCAAATAGTCCACTAATGAAAAATTTGTCCAATTTTTTTTTGAGATTAAAATTGGACAAATATTATATACAAATTATATATGATAATATCAGTAACAATCTGCCCCATATAGGATGAGATAAATACATAACATCTTTGATAAATCTTGTAACTAATAATGGACTAAAATTAAACTGTCCACTAAGAACTTCAATAAGATAAGTCTGATATTATTAATTTTTATCTCTTTTTATAAATAATATAAAATAGCATTTGAATGACGAACATTATTATTATAGTTAATTAAATAAGAAATACTAAAAACCTCCACTTATGTGGTCTATTGTATTATCTAATGATAATGTCTTTTAATAAAAGTTAACATCTGTGATGATTTTAAATTGTTCCTTTTGTTATAGGGAGCTAAAAATCTGTTCCTTAAATGGATAAATTTACTGCATTGAGAACATGAACAGAGAAATCATTCAGATGTTTCAACAATTACTTTATAAAAACGGAAAGTTATGACCTCTATTGTCTATTGTAACACATTTGTTTCAACCTATCATTAGGCTTTAAGTTAGCACCTTTTATGCTTTTAAATTTATCCATATGTTATATGGAGCTAAAAATCTGTTCCCTAGATGGATAAATCTACTAATGGATAAACCAATTGAGGACTTTAACAGAGAAATCATTCAGATGTTTCAACATCTACTTTATAAAATCGGAAAGTAATGACCTCTACTGTCTATTGTTTTAAACACATTTGTTTTAACCTATCATTAGGCCTTTAATAAAAGTGAGCACCTTTGATCATTAGATAAGTTGACAAATCCTTAAACTGTCATTGGTTTTTGCAGCTCTTTCAGTCCTTATTGAAATGGTTGTCTTTGTAGAGCTTGTATTAGCAAACTATGTGCGCTCTTACCAGATCACAGATTCGCTCAGACACAATTAATTCAAATTTTAGTGGTCCAATCAATTCTTTCATTAGCTTCGTGTTTACTTTCTGGGACTTGAAAAGTTTTAAAGTTTTTTTAGATATACAAAATATCTATTCAAGTTTTATCATTTTTAAATTTTAAAAATGATATTTTATTCATTATTTGTATTATTTTATGATTATTGAAAAAGGACTCATTTGAATAGTCATTGAAAATATTTTGACTTTTATTTAAATTTTTTGAATTCAAAAATGTTCGAAGGAAAATTTTGTGCATTAATTTTGGCGATACTCATCCAAACGACCATGACACACATTCGAAAGCTATAAAATGTACCAATTTTGTAATTTGTAGTAAAAGTTCATAAATAATAACAGGACGAAAAGCAATTGTTGGTCTCCATGTCCTTTCACATAAAATGTTGATATTTTTCGTGTGTGCTTTTTTGCTAGTCCTGTGCATGAAACACGAATGAAATTTTAATTAAATGATTATTTTTATTATAATTGGTTCGAAGGTTAGCAATTGCATAAACGAATAATTTAAAAATAAAATATGTTTTTTTTAAAATATTTTTTTCACATAAACATTTTGTTTTTAATTAAGAATTCAATAATTGTAAAGGATGGTCTCACGTTTAAATAACACCCCTATATTCGCAACTGAAATAATCTTTGCTAATTCTAAGATGACCGAGCATCATAATTATAATCATATGTGTCCATATACAACAATAAAACATTATTAAAAATTTCTTAAATATTTTCTATTTTTCATCTTAAATTTGATTTTTAAAACGTTTACTGAACCCAACATTTGAATACATTTTTCTGGTACTAATGGTTGTGGTAGTGTGAAACTGCGGTCCAGTATTTAGGTCATTGCATTGGTGCATATCAAATATTGATTTGTTTTTCAAAACTGTATTTATCTGACTTACCATCAAGATATGTGGTTGCTGTTACTGCCAATGATGGAGATTCTGGTTAGAATTCTTGAATACTCGTTACTATGAAGTATCTATTCGTATGTAACCTGTAATTAAATTCAGTGCCTTCATTTCAATTGTATTTGTATTTTGTTAAGTCGCATTTTTGTTTGACTCATTTCAATTTATTTAGAAATAACTAAACAAATTCATATTTATTTATATTATTTGTTATAGAATTCACAAAATATTAGTACTTAAAAAAATTTATATAGTCGCATTTTAAGTAATCTTCCTTAAAGTGCTACGCAACTATATTAGAATTAAAACCGATTTTTCATTCAATACTCGTAAGTTGATTAAGGTATGAACTTTAACTCCTTTTAGGGGTTTTTTAATTACTACAATTGGTAAAAAAACACCTTCCTTGAAGTTATAATTTTAGCTTCGGAAAAAGGCACACAAACCATGTCAAGAAGGTACTATACTGATCGATCTCATTTACTAAAGATTCTTACAAAGTGTATTATTATTAATCCAAATTTTTCAAATTAATAATACTTCATAGTTTATAGGTAAATGCATAAAAATACATTAAAATTAATTGAACTTATGTTATATACTTATGTTATGTTATGTTATATATATATATATATATATATATTGTATAAGTTTTCAAATGCTTGTGCTTCATAAAAATAATAATAATAATAATAATAACAATAATTTATAGGGCAGCTTCTTCCAAATTTCCCGTCTTAAAAATGCATAGATTATTATAATCAAATACTAGTTCTATTGTTCTATTGTAGAAGTATAATTAATATTAACAATAAGAATAGAAACATAAATTGGAATAGAAAAATGATTAGGTATAGGAACAACAATAAGAATTCAAGAAGAATACGTTCACCGTGTGACCTTCTGGAACGAATTCACTGCGAACATAAAACTATCAGTAGTTTCTAGATTTTGCGTGATTGTCTCTCGCGATTTTAATTCGTTTTGAAATTACCATTCTTCATCACCAATTACAGGAGTTAACATGCTTGACTGTATTTAAATTAATTAAGAACAATTTTGATATGACATTATAATGCTAAACACTCCCTTGGTTAGCAGAAAATCCCGTTAGACCTTAAGTTTAGCACATGTTTGGTCCGAAGTCGATAGGCTCTACTACTCGGTATCTACTGCTCTGTATCCCAGTTTTCTATTCTATAAACCTTGCAGACACACAGCGATCGCTTCAAAACATTTTTTGTACCACCAATACTGTTGATTCAAGAGCTAGTTATTAGTTAATATATTTGTAAAGCATTTCTTAAAGTCCTAGATTACAAAATTTGTTTCTTGATGCATTTTTTATATTTTTAACTAATATTAATGCAGCATGAAATTATCATGTGGAAAGCCTATCCCATTTAAATGACTGCATTGCAGTATTTGTTGCAAGTTTTCTTATGCTGAGGCGTACATCAGTGGAGAAAGAATTAAATCCTTTCGGACGCAACCAATTTAACTTTTCCCGTTGTATTTTAAGTCTACTTAGACAACCATTAATTTATTTGAGCTACGAAAAAAAAGACGAAAGTTGGACAAAATTTAATGTGGCTTGTAAAACTGCACAAACGACTGTAAGTACCTTATGTATCTTATGGACACTTAAGTGTAATATTAAAAATATAAATAAACTTAATTAAAATAATATTATTTAATATTATTAATATAATAAATTTATTTATTAATATAATAAATTTATTTATTAATATATACCATGCTTGGTGGACTGCTGAACCACTCATGGAATGATGGCTCTTCCTAAATGTGATGTACTCTATAGGCATGTACAAATCCAACTGTTTTCCGCAGCAATGCAAAAAAAAATTGAAATTCGTAAGTCATTGATTAGTATATATTTATTTTATTTATTTATGATTAAGGCTACTTGAGTCAGTGCACCTGAGCACTTTTACTCTCTATTAACTGCGAGGTTTCTACAAAAGCCCTCTCTACGCCTTGACTGGATTATTGCTTATCACTTCATCAGACTAAGCAATAATTGACCTCAGATCTGCATACCTCGCTGAGGCGTCTATAACAAAGGTCAAGAAACTAAACTGCTAGATCCTTCGATCTAGATTAGTAGATATAAAGCGAAACTTGCTATGGAATACGCCACTTTTGTACCCGGGAAGAAGTTATATGTTACAAAACCTGAAAGTATGCTACAAAATTAATTTTCTTAAGTTATTAAAATTATTTCTAGCTATATCCCTCCTACCCAGCTTCCTCACTACGTCCAAATATTTTATTGGCTGTTATAAAAATATTATTTAATAAATAACTGACAACAAAATAAATATAAAAAAAAACTTATTTTTCTTTGATGTAGGTATTTTTATCTGTAAAATATATTATTTACAAAAGCGTGTGACTTTATCCGTTTCAAAGTAATTTTCCATTTCCATTTTGTTTTTCAATTTTCAATTCTCTTTTTATCTCTTAAAATATTATTAAAGTATTTTATGTTTTTGCTCTTTACTATATATTTATACAGTATTTCATTCCTCATGATTCTAGTATCTTACTCTTAAATGTTTTAATAAGGACCATGAAGTCTACTCTTAAATTTTAAAATTCTTCAATTTATCCGTTGTATCCAAATTCTGCATTAATATGGACAAATATCCTTCAACGAGATAACATGATTTTCAGTGCACCAATGGACACGAAACAGGAAGGAGCTTGGAAAATTGTATTCAAATTTAACTGAATTTATTTCAACGGTTACCAGTACTTAAAAATACGTGAATATTAAGTGTACGAAATTTAAACAAAAAATTATTTTTTGTTAATTAATTAATTAAATGTAAATAATAAAATAATTTTAATAAAGCCTCAAGCAAAAATTTGACTATTCTGTCATTTTTAGAATATTTTTAGAGAATTTATTTTTATGATATTAATATTGATACTAGTGTCCTTTAGGTTTGGCTTCCTTCTATAACCACCGATATGTTACTTTTCTTTTTTTATTGAATTTACTTCATTATGAGAAGGCACATCATAATTAATTTCGATTTGATTTCCAATTAATTTAACGTACACCTGACCTGACCTATAAACTTTGAAGTAACTTTGCGTGGTAATTATTGGCGATTTCTACTTTGGACAAGTGAATGAACATTCTCAACTTATTGAGCTGTAAAAATATCGATGTGAAAGCTATTACAAGTACCTGCCTCACTACAAAAAGAATCAAGTTTATGTAGAAGAACATCAAGTATACTAAAAAAGTAATACTAAAATTAGATATTAAACAATTTTATATCTTTTTTTCCACGACTAATGCGGTGCGTCTCTATAAATACTAATTGCTTGTGCATATAAAATCGAAATAAAATGAATTAAACTAATAAATTTTTATATTAAAATTTTTGCATAATAAAAAAAATATATATAGTACATATAATTTAAATACAATAATAAAAAAATTTTCTAATTGATTGATTTTGCATTTGCGAGAAATGGACATGGAATCCAGTGCACATTAAAGAACCGCAACATTTAATTACTGCAAAAATAATATCGACATGTAAACAGAAAACTACCGATACAGAAGCATATATTTTTACAGCTTATTTTAGTGTGAGAAGATACTTTTCACATATAAAAATGCAGAAAACTGTGAACCACAGAACATCGTAAAACTCGTTAAGCAAAAAGGAAAAATGATTTATGAGGGCCATAAATGAAAATGAGCAAAAGCTCTTGTAAGCTGAGTTGAGTGCGGAGGCAGGAAGTGAGTTGAATACATGTTGACCCGAATTAGAAGCTGGTATTAAAGGTTAGGTGGATTTAACGTAAAAATGATAATCCCGAAAAAAAATAAAAAAAAATAAATAAATAAAAAAATAAATAAATATATAAATAAAAAAAACTAAAAATTTAAAATTAAATTTAAATAATTTTCACGAAATTTACAAAATATTTTAGTTAATTAATTAAATAAAAAATACAAATAATATAATAATATGTTATAATTTAATTAGATATTATGGTTCTATTTAATTAGTATATTAAATTTATATTTAAAGGGTTTAATATTAATATTAGGTCTGTGATTGTGGAAAATTTCAGTGAAATTTTTTAAGCTTACTAAAATAACTGGAGGCAACTTATCAAAATATCGTCAGACATAATTACATTAATAACAAATATATTTAAGATCCATATTTCCACATTACATTTATTCGAAATATTTAAGTTTAATGCGAAAAAATTTTTTATCATGCTAATAGTTGGCAAATATCATTAAGATTTCTTTGATATTATCATAGATTGCAGCAAATAGTCAATACTCGTAAAATACAATACAAAGTATTCAATATTCAATATTCTATAATATTGAAATAAATACTATTCCATATTTGCACTTAGAATTATCGAATCTTATCACTAATTGAAACCATTTTTAATAAATACTCATACGCACTGTAGTGCAAAATTTCTATTTAAATAAAATTCAATTTTCACTCATTTTTATTATAATTATTATTTTTTTATAATAATATTTATTTTTTTTTTTTACTTTTATAATTCTGAGCTTCACATTTAGCAGGACCCGAGTTCGATTCCTGGTACTTGCAGTCTCAAAAAATAATTATTTACGAATAATTAAATACAAGAATTATTTCCAAGACCACTGATGATGGGTATTTGGCAATACTCGAAACAGCTGTATAGTCAGCCAAAAATTCAATTAATTAAAATAATATAAAAAATAAATTTTTGTTGTTGTATTTCACTACTGTTCGAAAAAATCTTTTTATCAATTATAAAAAAGAAAATGACTTAATTACTTTATTTAAAAATAAAAATAAATTAACATTTTTAAACCATTTTCTCATTACACATTAACAATTAATTTACTAGTGTAAATTAAATAATATTAAACTTAAAATTTTCTGTAGGGTTAATCTTAATAACTCTATTTGATCAATTAAAATAAAAACAAATTGAAAAATTTTATATTTATTATTAATTTAGAAATAAAAAAATATTATTTTCAATTTAAATACAATTTTTTTAATTTTAAATATTAAATATTTAAATACACAAAATACCCAATAGTCCAGATTAAAGTAAAAAACTTAAATATATAAAATTTCTTAAATAAGAAAAAAAATAAGTCAACCTACTCTATTACCACAAGAAATATATAACATAATCTGCAATAAGAAAATCGGAAAAACTGTAGGCAGGTGATAGCAATTCGCATTAATTTTGCTGTCCCATTCGAGTGACCACACTAAACTCTTATACCGTACTGTACTGTACTATGTGTAAAAAGTGCTTAAAGTATACACAGAAGAAGAAATTAAGTTAATTGAGCGTAACGAAGGATATACTTAAAATTGGCAGCGGATATATTTTCTAATTAAAGAAGGAAAAATTAAGCTCGATAGCACAAAAAGCGAAGTGGTAGATTAAGTAAATTGAATATAAAGTATTTTGTAAATGTTTATGCAATTTAAAGGATTAAAAATAAAAAAAAAATGTTCATCTATTTATCATTAAAATAATACGTAATAAATCCCAAAAACGGAAGCTAACAATTTTTCATCCGATTGTTGAGTTCATGGTCGTTTAGGAACATAACCCCCTGGCTCTACCAATTCTCTTGATTGTTGTCTACCCTCAGGTGTGAAGTAATGAATTTATGTTTCAACAATTATCACTACTCGACACTCACAGTTAGCTAGATTTTGTATAACATAATAATTTTCAAACAATGTTTTGAATTACGAAGTCATTGTCGTTTTTGGTCAATTGTGAGCAAACGCGGCACCCTTCTTGCCGAAAACTTTTTCATACACAAATATTCATATAAAATATTCGATACACATTCATATGATATATTTGTTATCTCTGCTATCTCATGCAATTTAGTTTTTGGATCATCCAACACAATATCGTGGATTTTTTTAATGTTTTTTTTTTAGTTGAGATCTCTTTTGGACGACCCGGACGCTTTCCAATATTTTATTATTATTAACGATGGTACAAGGTTGCCGTAAACAGAACCCATTTACAATTTAATTATATCATTGTTCATTCCTTTCAAGTGGAGGAAATTTATTACTGAACGATATTCTAGTTTTTCCAATTTATAAAAAGTCACCAAGGTGTACTGGTTCCATTATTTGCAAAAAGCTAATCAAACATCTGACCAGATATACGAAATATAGATATACGAAATTGATTTTGTTTTGGCGTTGCCACCTGTTCTAAAGTCAGGTAATTATCAATCCACCTAGTTCTTGTTTTTGTAAGTATTTTGTTAAATATTGTCAAAAACTAATCGAAATTTAAAAACATATAGATGATAAAGACCTAGTCTAATGTTCCTGGTATATAGGAATGCCTTACTAAGCACATATTTGTGTAATACCCTAAGAAAAATCCATTGTTAGTGCGCCTTTTTAATTGAACACCTTGAATAGTTCATTGAGTTTACAATTGTGAAGCTCAGAATTGCATTGAAGTTAACATAATTTTCAATATATATATGGATGGCACTAAGAAAATCTATATATGATTTTCCTGTGAGGAATCCGGCTCAATAAGGTCGAAATAGATTATTTAAAAGCGCTACAAGAAGCAATAAATATTTTTTTATTATTATTTTGTTAATTGTTTTCAACAAAGAAATTCAATGTATACCCAAATTTAAAAATATAAACTTATTTCCTGTAGTCACTTTGTATGGATGATATTGTTAAACAATGTATATTTTTGTACTCTTTATTAAATTGAATTTTCGCAAAGTTCCTGTGAAAAGTCCCATTTGACATAATGACCCATTTAGGGTGAAACTTTCATATCAACATATAAAAGTACATTCAGATGAACACACAAATGGACATCGCTTAATTGATTCGTCCTTCCGAAAATTAATACTATCTGAATTACTTTTTTTTCCATTTATTAAAAATAGTTTTCACAAATAAGTTAAAATAAAAACAAAGAAAATACGAAAACATAACACTTTATATAAATTGAAGTTAATTGACACTATCTCAGTTGTTTATTTTTCCCAAATTAATTATTAATTGGTCTTGTGACACATCGTTAAAATCATTAACAAGCCTCAGTAACAAAATCACTGATGGTGATTGACAATCAGTCCGAAAACAAACCCAGCAAATCTAATATTACACCAAATAAGGTATCGTCACTAATTTGAATTTGATGACAATAATGACGTTGATGACTTTGTTAACAATTTCAGGATAATAGTGATAAATTATGTGAGTGAGAAAGTTTTATAAATAGTAGGGAAAATAAATTGATTTTTTATTCAACTCACATACCAAATACTTATACGAGTATATATACGTTAAGCAATAATATAGATTAAAATATGAAAACATTGTTTTATCCTATTGAACTGAAAAATATTTATCATATTCATATCATAATGTATCTAGGTATAAAGTATTTTTTCTTATAATTTATTTTTACTTTCAAAAAATTTGAAGGAAGAACAAAATTAAAAACGTTTTCTCTTTTTATTAATTTTGATATCTGTTTTTTACTAACAACATAAACCTAGAGGCAATAACTATAAATACTTATCCATAAGACTTAATATCTATTATATTCCCAATGTTTATTTCATTCATTATAGTTTAGTCTTTACTCCTTGACGTCGTACTTACTTATTTTCTTACTTACTTACTTGTTTGTACATAACACGTTACCAGGTTTCAGCCTGACGAGGCATGTCTCTTCAGGCGCCTCTGCTGCTTGAGTGCCTTCTTCAGTCTCGTACATCAAGTCCGATTAATGCACCCTCAACTTGCTCACCTCTACTCCTTCTTCTTCCAACTACTGCTTCAAATACCTTTTTCGCTGTAGCACCTTCATCTATTCTTACGACATTATTAAGCTAGCGAAACCGGTGGATGTTAATTCGCTGAATTATATTAATGTCTCGATTAAACTCATACAGCTTATGGCTGATTCGCATGATGTAGTCGTCACCAAATCGTAGAGAGTATTCGAGAGTATTTCTCTCGAATACTCTCCCGGTGCTACTTCATAATTTTGTGATAACGTCTACTTATTGATTTAGTTCCATTTTATATACGTGCACCTCCTTTGGGTATGTTTAGTAGACTCCGCTAGTCAGCCTAGTGAGTCGTCAGTTAATAGTAATGAGTGTATGCATATTATATTTCACATACGTTTTTCATCAGAGATACTGACGCCCTCCGCAATGTTTTCCACTAGCGAGCTAAATTAAATAGCTTTCTTGCATGAACATTTTCTAGCATTTTCTACCTACTATATGACCGCGGTATAGTTCAGACTGGTCATCGTTTCATCTAATTCGAGACTCATCATAGACATTAGATGAATTCTTATTTCAAATGCTTTTGTTCTTCAAATACTTCTAATCACTCTTGTTTAATATTCTAGTATCTGCACCTTACAGCAGGACTGGTATGGAAACAGACTTGTAAACGTTAGCGTAATGAAAAAGTTATTTGAATGAAGTTATCATGAGTTAAAAGAAGTGCCGAATAATCTGTTATATTATAAAGAAGATTACAGACACATTTGAAAATCTATCATTTATCATCATATTTATCATGATCTATCTATCATTAGATCTAATGGACCCGCTTTTTATTTTAAGATAAAAGTAAGTAATCTTTTAATTATCAGTCTAATTATTAGTCTTCTTTACCCAATGTATTGTCTACTTAGTTTTCTGAATGTCAATTTAGTCCAAACAAGCATATTTTAGCAGTAGTAATTCCTTAATAAAAATCTAGATTTACGTCATTTTTGGTATTATCGCTAAAGGAGATAATAGTCCTCTTTATCCAAAGTAATGTCTTAGTTTCCTGTAGTGATTCCTTATTAAAAATCTTTATTGACGTCATTTTTGGTATTATTGCTAAAGTTCTCAGGTAAACCAATTCTTTCATACGTTAGCTAAAGTTATACCGGCTTTCCCTAGGGGATCCGCTTAGGTCTATTAGCCAATTGTATAACCGTATATAGAGGAAAATCAATGTTTAAAACCACCTTTGGCGAAACTAATAATGCTGTTGAGTGGTAAGTCTTGTAGAATTCTTTTATAACTTCAAAGTTATAGCTGTCAATAAGAGTGACTTGTTATCACTACTTGAAACGAGTATCACTTAATTACAGAAAAGACAATTTTAAACCCTATAATGATTGAAAATAATAACTTCTTTCCAGTAATATTTCAAAAGTCTTATCGTTCCATTGTTTACTTTTGAAATTGTGAGAAAACAATTTACTTATTATTTTTCCATAAAATGAAAAAAAATATAAAAAGGACTCTTTGGCAAACAAGTGTTAAGGCTTATCGACATTTTTGTTGCTTAGATTGCAATTTGTATCGGTAAATATTTGGGACTGCACCGAAGGTGTATATGTCCTTATGTAAGGACACAAGTCTGAAGTTCAATATTTTCCTGCTTTTGTTTTTCGTAACATTATCAATTGCTTTTGTTTTGTACTTCTTATTACTTCCCATTGTTTATTGGCAACCTTATATTGACAGGCAATACTAAAATGTATCGCTTATTTATCTTATCCTGCAGAATTTCTTGCAGGATTTCATAAAAAGTTTGATTGTAAAACAAACGAAATACTGCGAAAAAAATGTTTAAAGAATATTTTAAAAGGAAAACAACGATAAGCACATAAAATCTTGTTATAAATGGAAAAATTTGGAAATATAATTTTGAAAAGTAAACAAAATCGAGTGCAGGATTAAAAATTAGATTTTTTGTCAAAGCAAATATTTTGGATATTTTCGTTTTAAATTTGGTGTAAAAACCAAGGAATAATTTTTGAATTATTTATAATTTCCAAAAATTTTAAATTGAACTGAAGGTATTAAAAAATACTAATAATACTTTTGTAGACAAATTTAATAATAAACACATTACGTTAATTATGAACCAATAAAATCAATCTTCCAAGTTCTTTAAACTTCTAACTTTAAACTTCTTTAAATAGAAATTAATTTCTTTAGGATTAAATCAGCAATTTCATTGCATGAAAAATAAAATTAATTCGTATTTAAATAACTGTTTTATTATATTCAAAAATGTTTACCCTTCTCTTACAAAATTTTTAACATTATATACAGAAACAATAGTCAAAAATATTAGAATTCCAATAACACTGGGTTAATTTATATATTGGAAACAATGTGATAATTAAAGTCAATAAAATAAAAAAAGTAAAGTAAAAAAATATAAAAAATTTTAAACAATGGAAGGGTTAATATTAAAATAAGAAATATATATAGATATAAGTATTTTATAAGAATCAAAAACAATGTTTAATCCTTTATTTGATTGCGGTATTGCATTTGAAGTTCAAATCTTCTATTGGAACGAACTCCACGAATAATTTCCGCATCCTTAGCCGAATTCGATTTATGAGCACCACCGACACGACCCTTATACATGTTCATATGTCTTTCACGACGCAAAGTTGCTTTATCAATAGCACTTATATGTGACTCTTCTCGAGGACGTGAAGTTTTTGTATTGTTTGATGGTTTTAAGGGCGTAATTTGTGCTACAGGCTTTAAAGATTTTAACTCTGTTACACTTTTGTTAGCTGTCATCTGTTGTTTCATAATACCTAATCTTGGATTAGGTAAGCGAGCAAGTAGATTTTGCTCCTCATCTGGTTTATTCTCTGAAATGGTTTTAACGGGTTCATTTAAATCAATCTTTTTTGCTGCTTTTGGCTTTGCAGGAACATGTTCTACCTTACGTACAACTAAAATTGTGAGAAAGTATTTTTAAAGAAAATGTTAAAAATAACAAAAATTAATTTCAGTATGTACTCACTGGGTAGTAATTTTTTTGAGGAGCTATTTATGCCTCTTAATTGACTACGATCAGTTGATTTTGGAAAATCTGTAGGTAACAAAATATTTGTTTTATCTTCTGCTTTTGGTTCGGTTTTACCTGGTGTAGTAGTTTTGCCATAAAAATTTATTGATTTCAAAGCCTTTGACGGAACACCAGCTTGTGCATTTCCATTAAATTTAAAGGGTGCAACTTTCGATGCAGCTAGAAAAGAAAAAATAATATATTAAATAAATATATTATGTTAATGTATAAAATATTCTTACAAGGTAATGTTTTGACACCAGAATTTATCAAGTTCTTTGCTCTCTCCGTTTTCCGTGTTACGTATTCAGTAAGGTTTTCCATTTTATTAAACTGCTTTTGATGTATTGCAGCAAAATTTGGCAATTTTGTAGCTTTTTGCATAATTTTTTGAGGAGTAGAACGTGTGCTCGATGCAGTATCAATATCTATAAAATTAAATAAATTATAAAAGTAGAGTTAAAGTAACTTGAAATATGAATATTTGATATAAATGTTATATATTTTATCAATTTTTTTTTAAAGAAAAAAAAATGAATACATGAATATATTTAAATAATTGTACAGTATATATACTTTTTATATACACTGTGTATATACCTCCTCGGGGAGGTATGCAGATCTGAGGTCCATTATTGCTTAGTCTGATGAAGTGATAAACAATAATCTAGTTAAGGTGTAGAGAGGGTTTTTGAAGAAACCCCGAGTTAAAAAAAGAGTATAATTGCTTAAGTGCACTAGCTTAAAACAGCTTCAACATAATAATAAATATATACATATCTACATATACACTAACTTGCATGTTATTTCATATATACCAACCTGGCTTAGAAATTTTATTTGGAGTTGGTTTTGACTCATCATTATCATTGTTAATAGATGTTTGTTTCATCTCATCAAAGGAACGCTTTCGACGTTTAATATTAACATCTATAGAAAAAGAAATTAAATCAAATTAAATTAAAAAATTAAATTAAAAAAATTAAAACGGAAAAAAAACAACTTACGACTTTCATTTTTCAACAAAACCTGCTGATCTGCATCCTGTTTTTTAACGCTTTTATTAATGATTTCATCAATGTCAGCAATTTTCGTTATTCTATTATCAGCGCTGTTAAATGTAACAGCCTTAGCTTTCAAAATCTTTTTCTTCTTTGCTGAAATATAAGTTTTTGTAGATTTTGGAGTGCATTCTACCTCTTCTATAGCAGAGTTGACCAATTCCTTGCCTTCAGATTTTACTTGCTTTTTATCAACAGATTTTTCAAGTAGTAAATAACTTTTAGAATATGGGGTAGGGTGTGGATTATAGTCGTTTCTGAGTTTAGCCTTTGGAGTTTCTAATAATGTTGGCGTTTCTGTTACAGTATCAAGTGGAATGGCCAAATCCTTGTTTTCATTAGAAGGGCTTTCATTTAATGTAATATTTTTATTAACTGAAGTAATTGAAGTATTCTTAACAGGCGTGTGTATAGAGTCCTCATCATCTGATATTACTAGCAGTGGAATAAAATTTATATCTTCATCATCTATAAGATCGAATGTCTCCACACTATTGGACTCTGTTTTTGCTATTAAAACAGACTTGCCAATTGAATTATCAATCTTATCAATGGTAACGTTTAATTCATTTTCTTTAGTATTCTCTGATGAATTTTCATTGATCACTTTTGGCAAAGTGTCTAAATTTTCAAATTCATCATCAGCTGATATATGCTTAATATATTGCTTCTGTACATTTTCAGTTGATTCTTGTTTTGCATCATTTGATACCTTGTTGCTAGATTTGTTAATAACCTCAACATTATCGTTATTATCTGTATGACTATCAGAGTCTGTATTGGTTTCCATTGATAAATTTGCCATTTTCAAATTTAACTCTGAATTTTTTTTAGTATTTTTCTTAACTTTTTTATTATTTTTTTTATTAGATTTAGAAACCAAAGGTGTAACACTACTGCGTACTGTTGACTTTCTACCAGAGCCCTTTACCTTTTCATTAGTTACGGCAGCGAGACTCTCTTCAATACCAGCATTTTCTTTATGCAAAGTGAGTTCCTCATTTACAGTGCCCGACGGTGTAAGAACCTTGGCAGGCATAGAATTCTTACGTATATTTTTAATCTTCGTTTCATTAGTAGAAATTTGTGGTAATAATTCAGTGATGTTTGTTTTAGAACTTTGAACGTTATTCTCTTTATTTGTTGCATTATCATTCACATCATCTTTGTCTTCACCATTATCAGCATCTGCTTTAACTAGTACGATTTTCAAATTAAAAAATAAAAAATTAAAACGTTAACTAGTTACTTACCTTCATTATTTGTTTCAAAGTTCAGTTTATTTCTTAATCCTTTACTTGCAATTATCTCGCTATAATCTAATTTTCTCGAAATTGTTTTACGTCCGCTCCTTGATATGTTTTTCATATCGGAATTCTCCAGTATTTCATTCATTTTAGCAATGCTCGATGAAGGAGTTGCAGTCTCCACAAATTCCGAAGTTATTTTTGATGCTGCTCGAGTACTTCGTCGTACTGATGGTGTATTTTTAACTGAGTTTTGTAGTTTCTTTAAAGTAGACAATTTCAAGTTAATTTCATCCGACACATTTTCTGCAACCTCATTCGACCCGCCTACATCTTGGACGTTAAGTACTGTTTTACGCCTTCTAGATGATTTGCGTTCACCTAATGATTATAAAAATATCATTATTTAAAACAGTTTATTTATTTTTATAAAACTCAAAACTATATTTGCTACATTTTTTTTATTCTTACTTTCATTATTTTCATTAGAGGTTGCTTGCATATTGACAGACTTGTGGCGTCTCTTCGCAGAATTGCGTTTACCTGCTAAAATTAAATAGAATTTATAACATTTAACACTTTTTATTAAACAACACAGTATTAGCATTTTTTTCATATATATTTTAACGTACCAGAACCCATTTTCTTAACAATAAAATTAATTTTTAACTTATCGACAACAGTTATGGCGACCGATCCGGTTAAAACATACAAAGTACAA
Source organism: Teleopsis dalmanni (assembly GCF_002237135.1). NCBI lineage: Eukaryota > Metazoa > Arthropoda > Insecta > Diptera > Diopsidae > Teleopsis > Teleopsis dalmanni. The sequence goes on from NC_051847.1 coordinate 182,389,138, forward strand.
CGCTGCTATGTTTTTGACCCTACAACTGCCATTATTTTTAAATTTTGACATATCTCAAACACACATGGTTGCATTTTGAATTTAAATAAACCATTTAGATTCAGAAATTTAATTAATAATTATAACAATCTTTACTTAACTTTTAACATTAGTACAATTTCTAAATACATTTAGAATTATATTAAACTATTGTAGTTTTAAAATTTATAGTAAAATATTCTATATATAACAAAATTTGATACCTAAGCATACTAAAGCATGATATAGAGGATGCTAAATGTATTCACAAGTATACAGACCAAGTATGCGCTTTGCTATACACTTTGAAACAAAGTGTAATATTATCGCATATATGCCTGCAGATCGAAATTTGGTATGCACACTTGAAAATACCCAGTGCGATTTGGTAGCACGGCATACTTGGTTTGTATACATGTAGCATCGTCTATATCATACTTAATATACCACACAAAAAGGTAATTTGCTTTATGTATTATTAAATTCGAATTGTCGAATCAGTTGTCCTTTATTTGTACATATTTTAATTTACTTTTTGACTTATTATTTTAGTATATGTGCATTTTTGAAATTGCGCCAAAAACGCTACAACTTGCCTATAAAAAACGTGATCACAATTTCTCTATTTAAGATTTAAACACCAACATTGTAGCAGTTTAGAAGTAGCATGCTAAATAAAAATTACTAAGGCTTACAAAATTCTTTTTGAAAATATATTCGTATTTTCTGTTCAAATGTTCTTTCGTACAAAATTTCGAAAATTTCCACTTAATTCTAATGTTATGATTATTTGACTTACAAAAACTAAAGTAAATAAACTTAATAAAATGTATTATATAAATACTAGACTACAAAAAAATTAAATTGTTTGTCGTTGCGAAGAAAAATGTTTTTAATTTAAAATTATATAACAAATATTTGGTTGTATTAACAAATATTTGGTGAGTGCATATGATTTCAGATTGTTTGCAGCAATGAGACGCTATCCTACTTTGCTATCCTACTCTATTTGTAAAACACTAAACTGAAAAAACAATACGTAAACAAAATGATATATTTTTTAGTGTAAGAATCTGTAACTCCAACCTGAGCTAATCTGCATGTTAATTAGACAACAGCTAGTTCGATAATTTCTATTTAATAATATAGAAAATCCACCTTATTTTGGCATGTTAATTTGTTCAAGTCACAAATTTAAACGTTTTATATATTTAGCACGAATTTAGCATGCTCAATTGTTGTTGTGTGAGCAACAAAATTATGAATTCATATTAATTGAATTTAAAGATTTCACTGAATACCCACAATACATTTTGACAGCTGTTAATGTGAATATGTCGATAAGGTAGTTTTATTTACATTTTGCATTGCTCATTGAAATTTTTTTGAGAGCAGTGCAATAGTCATTGCAGAGAGATTGTGTGGGGAGGTTAATAGCAATTAATTAAAAGCAATATAATTTTAATAAAATATGTAGTGTTTGTTAATAATTTGTTAAGGTTAGTATATTAATTTAAAATTAAAAAAAATTTAAATTCTATTAAAAAATAAATAACATTAGTTATCCATAAAGTTAAAAAACCTTGAATTTGGAGGCTTAAATGTAAACAAATTCTTGAGTTTTTTTTTTTTGAACATTTTAAAAGTATATTTTTAATTTTGAAGAGAATATTTTTAAATTAAACAAAAACATTAAAAACAGCTGATTCCATGTTTCTTGTGTGGCAGGTTAATTTGCAATATTTGGTATGCAAAAAAAAAAAAAATACAGAATTAGATCATAGCCGAAATTACAGGCGCACATAGTAAATTTACAAATTGTGTAAAATTAAGGGCATGCTTTTAAAAATATCTGTAAAAATTAATTTGTAAATTTTGTTTTTAAATATACTTACTAATTTGTTTTTAAATATAATTTTTTATTTGTTTTTAATCAAAACATTAAAATAAATAGGTTACACAAATATTTTACAGGTTGAAATTGTCTAGTAGCAAGTGCGCGCAATATGGGCAAAGATCATGATTTACTGGAAGCATCGCGTAATGGGAACATTTCATTGGTAGGAAAAATTTTGGATAGTTTGCGCAAACGCACAGGTCCTTTATCAAGGTAAATTGTGAATATTAAAATAATATATTTATATATAAATAATATTATTTTTTTTAATTGTTATAGTTTCAGACGCGGTCCTAGTGTAAATGCTCAAGATGTTAATGGATATACCGCATTGCATCACGCTTGTTTAAATGGACATAGTAATATAGTTGTTTTATTATTGGCATATGATGTAATACCAGATGTACCTGATATACGTGGGTCCACTCCTTTGTACCTTGCCGCTTGGGCTGGCCACCATGATATTGTCAAAATATTATTAATGCACACAAATAAACCTGCAAATCCCAATGCACAAGTATGTTTTACACGATTTACTATAAAATCATAATTTTAACTATTTTATTTATATAGACAATAGATAATGAAACGCCACTACATTGTGCTGCACAACATGGACACAATGCTGTCTTATCAATATTAATTTCATATGGTGCCGATCCGACTATAAGGAATAATAGTTTTCAAACACCACTCGATCTTGCTGCACAGTTTGGACGTTTGCAAGCCGTACAAATACTTTTGCGTATGCATCCTGAATTAATTGATCCCTATAAAAATTGTGCTAAAAATATAGAGATATCTGCTGCCAACACACCTACGAAACTTACATTCACACATACATGTTTACATCTTGCTAGTCGAAATGGCCATAAAAAAGTCGTGGAGACACTTTTAACAGCTGGTGTTGATGTGAATTTGTTAACTCATGCCGGCACAGCTTTGCATGAAGCTGCGCTATGTGGTAAAAAGTCTGTTGTTTTAACTCTACTGAAGGCAGGTATAGACCCAAATGCAAAGGATGGGAATGGACGTACAGCATTGGATTTATTAAAAGTTTATCCACCACATGTTACTTACGAAATTGTTACTGCCATACAAGGTTTGTTATATATATAATTTATTCTCAATTATAAAGTTATTTATATCGGCTAACTACTTAAAATTTGTTTTAGATTTTTGTAAGAAACGCACAATTGAAAATGAAAACAATAATAATTTGAACCAAAGTGATGATTCAATGCGGGATAAATCCCATACAATGCCAAGAACTTTGTACGAGAAGAACTCTAATATTGCGAACAGTAATGGCAATAGTAAATTTTTAACAACAAATATTTTAGTTGGAAAAACGTAAGAGAATATATGCTTTAAATGTGCAGAACTTCAAGTAACATCACACACCTACATTTTACTACATACATTATTAAATGTACATGTAAAACACATCAAAAACACATTTACATCATATCTTTGTTATCTCTCGATGTTTTAAAAGTTATACATTTTAAACACTTCCTGCATTAACTGACTAAGAAAATATCTTTGTACCTGTTTATACTGTGATATAATTTATTTGTTTATTTATAAACAACATATATGTATGTATATATATAAATAACTGTTTTACTTACTGTCATTAATATTAAAATATATTTTTAAATATTGTAATTAAATGTTTAGATATTACTTTGTGTTGTACTAACATTCTACGTCGAAAGAAAAAAAATTATATGTAAACCTATTAATTATATTCTCTCACTGTATTTGTCTAATATAACAACTGTTTAGGAAATGCCATTAGCTCATATATCACTAACAATGAACCACCAAACCACTCTTTCGTTTTCAGTACTTCATACGCTTACATATATCGACACTCATGTTCCATTAAACACAACAAATCGGTATAATAAAAAAAAAATATTTATATAAATATCAAATTTCATATTTGCTTGCTTTGCATTTGCGCAACACACAATTGGATTTGTTAGCTTTTGAAAAATATTTATAATTAAAATTGGATCCATAAATATCAAGCTCGATCTGGTACTCATGTGTTAAATAAAACTTAATTAAAATCTGCATCGACCTCTCATCCCGCTATGCTTTTTTCATTTGACTAAACTCATTTGATATTATTATATTATCTTGATAAATAATGCAACTATATTGTATAGTATATATAAAAAATCTGCAGAACATTTCTAAAATCTGAGGAACTAAAACTGCAGACTGTGTTACAATTGTTGTTGTAGCCGTAATGGCAATCCTACCATATTTTGTTGGCGTAGCAAGCTAAAACGAAAAGCTATATAGGTCGTGTGCGAGTTAGACTAAGGTCGTGTGCGAGTTAGGCTAAGTTGCGTTCTAAATGAGGGAAATTCTAAGTTGTGTCGACAATGTAGTGATGTGTCGATACGTGTTGATAAATGGCTAAATGTGTGCAGTGCAAAAAATCCCAAAAAATCTCCCATTTGGTTTAGCATCAACTTAGCCTAACTCGCACACGTCCTAAGTTGCGTTCTAAATGAGGGAAATTCTTAGTTGTGCTTATAATGTAGTGATGTGTCGTGCGTGTTGATAAATGGCTAAATGTGTGCAGTGCAAAATATCCCAAAAAATCTCCCATTACGGATACGGATACATTAAATTTTAGCAGTATTAAGAGGTCATATATATATTTAGGATAGATACATTAATTTAAATTGGTATGAATGTAGAGAAAAATGTAGCCAATTAATTAATAACTTCAATTGGGTGCTAATTGATATATGTTACGGATGACTTCTAGCGGAATGAAGAAGAATTCATAAATTTCTACGCGAAAACGTTAAGGAATCGTGTCGTCAGACCTGCAGCAAAAATTTACTTTCAGGGAGTTTTACTTTATCTAAATCGACTATGTTTTTTTTTGCAATTAAGTCATGGCATGATGTATTAAAAATATATAGATATATCCATTCGATTCAAAGAGGGTGGCATGTAGTCCTTGATACGTTCCTGCTTTTCATCATAAAGAATCGAAGTCATAGATAAGTTAGTGTATATATGTAGAGGACTACCTTAACCAATAAATACAATAAACCACTAAATATGGATAGGAAATGCTTTTGAAGAAAGTTTGAACAAATTAAGAGAAAGAGATAGATAGAGAGAGAGAGAGAGAGAGTATATAACTTAGGGATATTAAAAACGATTGTAAAAATTAATAATGAAGGAGAGGAAGAAAAAAATTCTGATTTCAATTGTATTAGAACAGTTTTTCTATCCAAAATAATAACTGGGATATCTGGTATATAATGTTTATAAGTTATAATGAAGAAAGAAAAATAATTTATACGACCATTTCATCTGCCTCAAAACAGTTTTTTCAACTCGAGATACTCGTCCTACTTTTCTGTAATTGCTTAATTGAAATTCAATAAGAGGTAATTATCGTCCGGATCCCTTTCAGATGTTAAGGAAAAATACTAGAAAATAAAATTGTAATAATATCTGAATATTATGAAAATTAATGGTTGAAATAAATAGCACTGTGCCCATGTCCTTAAATCATATTATAAGATAACTTGCTACTTTATTAGTATAATATACACAGGGAGTGGTGAATCAGCGAGTTTGAGCACTACTTACTGATAAATTTCCTTAGTTTCAATTTTATTGGAACATAATAGTTGATTATATTCTTTCATAACTAAATTATTAATATTCGCAATAGCTTAAAAATTGCGAGGCTTAAAACAATGAATGTCGGAAGAATTAGAAACTGAAATCTATTAAGATTTGAATATAATTATATTCTAAAATGATCAACTATAATAGTCAAAAACAATGCCTATTATTTAGTCACAATAGTAAATTCTGGATAAATCTAAATGGATTTAAATCTTGTTAGATTCGAAATGATCAACTGCAGTAGTCAAAAAGACCACTCTATATGTGAAATTCAATACAATCTACAATATATTTTCTATCAATCTATATATTTAATCAGTTGCAGTATGATATTTTATCCGACGGTAGATATATCTTTTTCAACATATATAGATATAGTGTATAAGCTGGGTGTCATTCGAATTACAGTTTATCTCCATTGTTGTTTTTCTGATATGTCAGACAGTCTTGTTCTATTCCATTGCAAGTTTTACTCTAGTGCTGCATGGTATATCTTATAGTAATGTTCGCGTTATATATCCCATAACACCCGTACTTTCCTCTCTTTATATCAGTGTTCAAATTTTCTTGTCTTATTTGTTTTATCCAGAAATCTAAAAGAATTTTAACTACACTGTCGTTGAGCATAAGAATTAATTGATTTTGTGTTTAATCTTTAGATATCGTATTCGATTCTATGTATCAATTTTCTTGATGTGGTTTTAGTGAATAATTTTTATTTTGTGTGCAAAGTGTAAATCAATTAGATTATACTACAAGAAATCCTATGAGTTTAAACAATGGAAAATTTAAATTAGATTACCATTATCATCTATGGAACGGCTACATCCTTCTGAAGTATTTGCCAAATATGTTTTTGGATAAAAATTTTAAGATCAAGTTATAGTTATAAATAAATATTTAATTTCAATTTCAATATTTCATTGATTTACTCATAATCTGTATTAATTTGAAACCTGGAAACGGAGCATATTTTTAAATTTATAGGGTTATGATATTATGAATTCTTAATTTGTTAGAGATCATTAAAAGTATGCCAAAGAGATCATAGGACTAATCGCATATGTATATATTCTTAAATGTAAGCATAACATCTGGATTTTGTACATTATGTATATAATGCTTGCTTTCATTAACCATGAACTGAGATTGATCGTGTTGCTTTTATATATATGCGCGAAACCTTGAAAATACCCATATATTTTTACCCATATATTGAAAAAAAGCTTAAATGATTTAAATGCATCCTTTTTTTTAGCACTAAATCAAATGGTCTCTCATGTTCCATGAGTTCATTAGAAAAAATATCATCTAATAAAAAGCCACATTATTTAAAAATGAAACCGATATTACAAAAGTCTGCAAACGACCTAACAACGCTTGGAAATCCTCCGCTTCCACCTAAAAAAAATGCATCTCTTAATAATTTGTTAAATAATAGTTTAGACAATAGTCCGATTAAACCTACAATAACCAGAAAGAAGTTTGTTCCAAAGTCTTATGAGCAGATATGTTTGGCTAAGTCAGGAGGTTATTCAAGTTCAGGCAGTGCGAATAGTATGGGTATATAGTACACTTTAATAGTCATTAATTATGTAAACAATACAACCAAATTTTGTTAGACAATATACCAAACCGGAGGAGAGGTCGTTGCGTGGATGAATATGTTGTAATGTCAGCACCCGATACTAAATCTGCTAACAATTCATCAACATTAAATGTAGAAGCAAAGCAAGCAATTATTAATAAACCAAAATTGAAAAAACCTTTTCCTAGTCCACGTAATTTCGAATATAAAAAATCTGCTGAATATGGGGATTATGCAAATATTAACTCTGTAGTCAATTCTAACAAAGCTGAAAGAGATTTGTAAGTTATTAAAAAAATATCACTCATAATACTGAAGTAAAAATCGATTTCTATATTTAGTAAGCTAAAAAGCAAGATTTACGATGCTAACAACAATAAAGCACATTCGCCAACTCCAGAATTTCCACCGCCAACAGTTGCTGAAGCAGAATCTACTATACATGAATTTATACATCCGCGTAATATGGATATGCAACGTGCATCTATAAAATTAAGAATAAATGAGAGTATCGATAACGATAACCCCGAATCTGCAGCAGAATCGGGGGAGTCGCACAGCTTACGTGCTTCCGACTGCTTGGAGGAGTTTATAAGTGAAGTGCCATTTGCTGGTGAGTATCAAATAATATATGCCAGTAACAAGCCTATTATTAATAAATAAACTATATATAAAATCTTTTTAACAGGTCTTTTTAAAGGGTCTACACTTAATCTACATATGGATGAAGTTGAATATAGCATATTAGATCGACGTTCAAGTGTTTTACGTTCACCCAGCCTAGTACGTTCTCTTATGAAACCCGTACCAGCAAAGCGAAATTTTGTTACACAAAAATCTACACCGCCAATTGAAAATTTAAATGAATCCAAAGAGTGGGAAGAGATTAATACAATTTTCGAATCCATCGGTATGGAGGTGTTCAATGCTAATGAAAAGAATACTGAAAAAAATACATTAAACTTAAAAGACGTATTGCCTGCAAAGTCAGTGACGCAAAATGAATTTAAAATGCGTAAACCCTCTGATCTGGCTTTAGGTATCTCTAGTAATTTATCAACCAATTGGTGCCATTCTCCAAATACATTAATTTATGGACAAATTTTGTATAACGTTTATGTAAGTTTAAGTGACAAAGAATTTCATTTCTATAAAATTTACCAATCTTTAACTTTTTCAGTATCTCGGTTCTACGCTTATCAAGGTACTGCAAGGCACGGTTTCTACACGTAAGTCAATACAGAAGCTGAAACGAAATGAAAATATGGTCGGCAATGACTTAGAGGTGAATTTATTACAAGATTGTAATACAACCACGAAGTATGTGAAGACAAACCATCAACAGACACGTTTAGAAGTTGGAATCGCCATATCACATATGGGCGTAAAATTTATGGATAATGTTAATAAGGTTGTTATAAATAAATTAAATTATTAATAAATAGTTATAAATTATTTTATTTTATATTCTTTTAGAACACTATTTGTTTGCATGATATTGAAAATATTAATTGTGTCTGCCAAGATTCGGAAGATCTGCGGTATTTTGCATATATAACCAAAGAAGACGACATACATTATTGTCATGTTTTTATGGTAGACAATTTGGTGAGTATATTGAGTGTTGAACTTTCTTAAAAGTACTTAGTGTTGAATTAATCATTTTTATTGCAGGAATTGGCATCAGAAATAATTTTGACTTTAGGTCAAGCATTTGAGGTTGCCTATCAACTTGCTATGAAAAGAGATAGCATCTCCCCTGATAATGGATTTAAAAGTTCTGATAGTGTTTTTATAGAAAATGAGTAATTTTTCAATTATTGTATTAAGCATTTAATTATCCGATAATGTATTTTTTTTACCCAATAATGTATTTTTTGCTAGTCTTTTTGCCATTATTTTTACTTGTATTAAAGTTATTAAATTTTGTAAGAGTAAATGTTGTTACCACTTGCCTAGCATTATTAGAATTTTAATTTATCTGATTAACTACGTGCAGCTAATAAATAATAAATAAAATAATTTATAAAATATTATTTATTGTTTTTTTTAATATAAGAATAAAGTAAAAAAAAAACGGTTCCGATTGCCTGGGTACGTCTATGGATTTTATGTATTTTTATGGATTTTAGTAGATTTGATAAATTGAGGGAAATAGTAAATTAGCTCGGTATGGCAGCAAATGTTGGTATTTACACGAATTTCGAGTAGGGTAAATTAAATAGAAATTAGGCAAATTAGGTGTTACCATTGTGCAAATTTTATAAGATGTTTAATAAATAAATAAATAAATTTGAAAACTTTTAACCAAAAATAATAAATAATTGCAATAAATAAATATTTACATAAGTGCAGTGCAAAAAATCCCTAGGAAATTTCAATTTTCTTTACCTCAATTTACGCCATAGTAGATAGTATGGTAGCCAAGCTAGTATGATAGCTTAGCAATAGTAGATATAGTGCATCAGAATGCAGCAGAATATATTTAAAAGGGAAATTTCAACAAACAAAAACTTTTGTTTCAGTGGCCAGGAGCTGAGCGTTCAAGCATAACTGAGAATGTGACTGGCATTTACATTTTTTCTTTTTTAGATAAAGAGAATTATCTGTCGCATCGCATTAACCAATTTTTATATACTATACACAGATCAATATGTTCGTTAAGGAATTTAATAACAGTGTGGACAACATTTTACTGAGAAAAAATGCATATTTATTGCCAAATGGAAGAACAAGGTTCTTAACTTAACGAATTCAAGAATTCTGTTTTATTGATGTTTACTTAATCTTCAATTTTATTCTATCGTAAATTAGTGACATACATACATATGTCTAAATCAGCTTTATCATTAATAATGCTGCGGCTCGTAGAAATGCATGAATATCTCAGTATTTGAGATTGTCTTTACATTTCTATGTAATTAAACAGTCCACGAAGGATTATGGTGTTTGAAGTCGCTATACTACTTACATATTATTTATATTATCTACCATAGAAAAGATTGAAGCACAAACCTTTTACACTAAAGCACAAATAATGGTCAGTTGTGATACTGTAGCCAAGCTACCATAACTATTAGAATTTTCAAATATAGGACGTATGCGAGTTAGGCTAAGTTGTGTTCTAAATGAGGGAAATTCTAAGTTGTGCCGATAATGTAGTGATGTGTTTGCAGTGCAAAAAATCTCTAAAAATCTCCCATTTGGTTTAGCATCAACTTAGCCTAACTCGCACACGTCCTATATTATAGATGCTTCTACATGTCCAATTATCAAGTGTGACTTTAATTGTATAAATGCATGATTTACACTATGCGAACACTAAGTTTATGACAAAATATTTTACCGGTTTAATAACCGTAGGACATACGGTTATTCATTCATTTTATGTAAGTACTTGAGTGCAATTTAAAGTAGTACAAATACGCAAATTACAATTAACTAAACTATTAATTAAAGAAATTATAATTTATTTTTGATTTTTTATATAATATACATGTATTGCTATTATATTTTATTTTATTACAAATTAATGACACTTTTCCCGAACACATTACGAACTGCCTTACCGATATTGTTATCACGCAATTTTTTTGACAATTCGGCTTTTGCATGTTTATTAAAGGTTTACATTGTTTTATGAAGTAAAAGGTTTTCATATCAAATTCAACTTATTTCCTTGAATATAATAATATTTTTGAACAAATGGATGAAGTAAAAAGGAAAAGTGTGACAAAAGAATACGATGATGCCGATATTGAAGAGGGTAAGTGTAGTTTATAATGAAACTATCACATTGAGTTTCAAATTGCAGAATTTAATTTAATTAAAAATTTAAATAAAAATTAAGAAAAGTTGCATTTAAGTATTTGAATAGTTTTTTTTTACAATTAAATAAAAAAAAAAACTTAAGATCTGTAACACATTTTGCGACTGCTTTATAGGCACATAGCCGTGCTTTATCAATATTATATTTACTCTACAATTACCAGCTCTGATAACAGCTTTCAGTACATGTAATTTATTAGCACACTTTAGTATTATAATACCAATTTTATATTCGTTAAAGACGTTAATACCACTAGCTGCTTTCTAAAGGCAGCATTACAATATATTTTACGTATATCAAATATTGCAATATATTACGGAGCTGCTTTTTGTGAAGGCAGTCAGTCTTACATTGGGTTTGTTTAACTTCGATTTCATCACACAAGGAACTATTCCAATAAAGAAAAAAACTGTGAAAAGTAATAGTGATTTGTTAAAATTGTTTATATGTGCAAGTGTGCTTAATACATTTAAATACTCAAGATAAACGCAAGTAGCTGATTCCTTTCTAGATACGTTCTAAGGTATAACCTACTGTTATTATATGTTTTTGTAAAAATAAAGTGTTTTTCATTCTTTCAGATACTCCTGCATCTGATACAAGCGAACCATCCAACAAAAAACCTAAAGTACACATAACAACTAACAACGATTTAGATTTAAGTCTTAATCCACACTATGCGACGAAGGATTTTACAAATATGTTGACAACAGTTTGGAACTCAAATCAGGAAAATGATTACAAACACGATAAGAGTGATGCGGAAGTATATTTTAAACCATTTCAAATATGTCTTATGCCAAAGCTATTGCAGGATAAAAATAGTTGCAGGAAATTAGTTGATGAAATGGTACACAAAGTACACTGGTCAAGAAAACAGATGGACTTATATGAATTTTATCAAAGCACCGACCTCTCGAACATGTCAGAATGTAAATATTTAACAAATTTTTTATATATGTTACGTCGTAATGTACGTCCCTGGTTGGAGAAGGTAACTAATCTAAAATTGGATTATGTATCGGCATCCTGTTCAATGTACACCTGTGGTGATTTTTTGCTGGTTCATGATGATCTATTAAAAGATCGTCAAATTGCTTTTATATATTACCTTTCTCCTTGGACTAATGCTGAGGAATGGACCGAAGAACAAGGAGGCTGTTTAGAAATTTTTAACAGCGATGAAAGTTTTTTTCCACAATTTCCTGTTAATCGAAAAATTTCGCCAAAGAATAATCAATTTGCGTTTTTCAAAGTTGGTTCGCGTTCATTTCATCAAGTCGGCGAAGTAACTAATTTTGATTATCCGCGTTTGACAATCAATGGTTGGTTTCATGGCACGTCGAACGATGAACTTATAGCAAACTCCTTGCGACCATTAAATGATATAATATTTAAAGTACCAGAAGATGTTCAAGTGAATGTAGCCGAAATTGTAAATGAAGTGTACATTACACCTGACACTTGTGCCAAGATACAGGAACGTATCGAAACCAATTCAGAAATTTGTCTGTACGAATTTTTTAAACAAGAAATATTTGAAGCTGCTTTAAAACAATTAAAAACGGACGATTCACTTATTTGGCAGTGTCAGGGTCCAGCTAATGCACGTTATTATGAAATCTTACAGCTAAGCTCAGCAAGTAGTACATTAGACGACATTATAAAATTATTCTCTAGCAAAGAAATGTTTGCTTTGTTGCGCAAGTACACTGATCTGGATTTAGCAGGCGATAATGCTAAAACTCCAATGTTTAATTTTGAAATACAACGCTGGACGCATGGGAACTACACAGTTCTAGGCGATAATGCCATTTGCGAAGAGAACACTTTAGATTTAATATATTATTTAAATGCAGCAGATGGTGCTGGTGTGATAACTTATCTTGCGCCTGACGCCGAAGAAGTCGATGAAGCGATGCATAATAATGACTATGATAGTGATGATGAAAGTGTACTACTCACCTTAACGCCAGTAGATAATTCGCTTAATATTGTTTACCGCTGCCTGGGCACTACAAAATTCACCAAATACGTTTCACGTAATACTCCGCTTAATAAGGGACCAGTATTTGTTATTTCCTGCAGTTACAAAGAATAACTTTAACTCTTTCGTTAACTACTAATGTTTAAATTAATTGAATGTAGTCAAATTTGAGCACAAACTAGATACTACCAACTTTTATGACGTTTAATAAAAAAAACATTTGTTGTAAACTAAATTAAGTTGACGTAAATAATATATAAAATATTAAAAATAAGTTAATGTTTATTCGATTAAAAGTATTTTGAATTTTAATGTGTTAATATTTGTAAGGCACACTACTCTAAATTTATAATTACAGTTTTGTTAATTATTTATCCATTGTTAATCAATTGTTTTCATGTCCATATATTAAGTTAGTGTGTGTTTGTTTTTATAATAGTTAAATATATCGGATCTGTTCTTGTTTGCCTGTGACTTCTTTTAATCATAATCCTAATCACAACAACGGTGTGCAGACCCGTTCTGTTTAAGTGTAGTTTGAGTATGAGTGCAGTCTGAGAAAACATATGTTAAAATTGGATGATATTTCAAGATATTTAAAGTCACCAATAATGAAATCATATATATAAAGTGTTAAAGTGTTAAAATTTTACCATCTCAACTAGCAGAGTCCTCCCTTTTGGATGCATTCGTCGACACCTTTTGAATGGAGCTAACATCAGTGAGATCGAATATAAACGTAGACTTATAGCCCTCCACACAGTTTCGAACCAATTCAAATTCTAATAGAGGCCGATAAAGCCATGGATAAAAAGATATGCAAAATTTACTATAAAATGAGAAAACGATTAACTCTAAATTACTAGTTCTAAATTGTTGATACTGGATTAATAAAAATTCTTACAAAGGTTGAATAGTCATTGGTAAAAGAGGATATAGAATTAACCTTATTGTACCCAGTTTGTTTCTCTATTCTTGCGAAAATTTACTTAATTTGCTTTCCCGTAAACAATGAAACATTGACGAAAGTTGGTGAGTGATACTTAGTTGTCAGAGAGAGCTAGATCCGATACTCTCTCATTTGGTATTAGAAACATAGTTTTAAAATACAACGCGGGGCGCATGAGAATTACACAGTTCTAGGTGCGAGGAGAACACATTAGATTTAATATATTATTTAAATGAAGCAGTTGGTGCTGGTGTGATAACTTATCTTGCCACTGACATGATTATGATAGTACTACTCACCTTAACACCAGTGGATAACTCGCTTATTGTTTATCGCTGCGTAGGCACCACAAAACTCTCCAAATACGTTTCACGTAACATTCCGCTCAATGGAGGACCAGTATTTATTATTTCCTGCAGTTACAGAGAATAATGTTTATTCCTTCATAAACTACTGATGTTTAAACTAATTGAATATAGTCAAATTTAAGCACAAACTAGATGCTATCTAAATGTATGAAATTGAGTTATGAGTTAATGGTATATAAATGATTAAAAGGAAATGTTTATTTGATTAAAAATATTTTAAAATTGAATGTGTTATAATATGCAAAGCCCACTAAACTAAATTTGTAATTACAGTTTTGTTAATTATAAGTCCATTATTAATCCATTACCTTCATGTTAGTATATTATGAAAGTGTGTTATGTGGATTTATTCCACATATTTGTCAGTCCAAGTTTTGTCTTACTTTATATTAAACAAAATAAAAGACAAAGCCCAATATCACAGTTTTTGTTTAGAAATTTGTCCTACACACAAAGTAACGCTTCCTGTTTACACTATTTCAAGTACATTGAAGCTAACTTACTGTTTATGCTGATTCAGCTATGATCACCAGAGTCAAGTTGAACACAGCATTCTTTGTTTACTTGATGAGCAATGAATGTTGCGCTTCTGATTCCTCACATAGAAATTAACTTAGGTACGACAAATACCACCACACTTATCACAAGAATGCAAAGCTCAGCATAAAACTGACGCGGTTTAGTTAGCTTTTGCTGGACACTTCAGTGTCTTCAGTTCTACTCAAGCCAACAAACAAACTGGTCCAAGTTCTCAAAGCATAACAAGTATATGTTTATATTTAAGAGATTATTAAAATGTATGCAATTTGCTTGTGACTGGCTTCGTCTTCTTCCAATCTCAATTCTAATCACAACAATCGCAAGCTCATACACCCTTTTTATGTACATATTGAAAGATAGATGAAGATTTTTGTAGATATGATATGTAGATATGTAGACATTTTAATCTCTTGCTTTATTGCTAGATCTTAGGTAATGAACTTCTAACAAAACCAAAATTCTAACTTTATATGAAGTACTTGCTCACGAATTATCTCACTTTATTTACAGATAAATATCGGATGTACTCATCTATGTCTTTTATGATTGTGGTAATTCTAATTGGCATACCGATGTGGTGGAAGACAACAGAGGTTTATAGGTAAAATTTAAAAAAAAAAAATAATATAAATAAATATATATTACATGCATATATATTATTTTCAGGGTGTCTCTACCATCTTACAATATTTTAGGTTTAAGTGAAAATCCTATTAAAACCTCTGTGAGTATTGGAATATTCACATTTCAAAAGGAGCGATCATCTTTGCTTATAAGTGAATTAAATGAGGCTTTTGCAGATAATAGTAAGTTTTAATATAAATGTAGTATATACTGATATAATTGATTGTTTTCTCTCAAACTAGGCTTGTGGGATGTTAAATTCGTTCAAATTTTACCATTCGAGAAAGCGAATGAAGCAAAAACACCAGCTGGTCTGGAAAGTTATATATTAAAGCAGCATCAATTAAAAGTTGGTGATTTCATTTTTATTGAATGGCCACGATTGGAGGAGGAAGTTTTGCTAACTAATGAACGCTCCGCTTTAATAAGGACTGATACAAGTAATTCTATTAAGTTCAATTTTATTAAGTTCAAAATTGTAGAAATTTATATCGGGTTTATATGTTCTTATTGTAAACCAATTATGAAATCAGTTTTTGGAGTCACTGTTAGGTGAATGAGAGCTGTTAGGAGAGGAGAATGCGTCAATATACTAATATTTTTATCGAGTTATATATTTCAGATTTCAGCAAGTACCTTAAGTAACTGAAAGTTATAACATTTATAACCAAATTAATTGAATATTAAAACCAAACCTTTAATTTATAAAGTTCTCAGTAACAAAAATATAATTTTTAATCCCACATATTATAATATATTGCAATCTCTTAAATCAATATTTATAAAAATAATACAATCTAACATTTTAGGCGCTAATAAAATTAAAAGCGTTATTAATTTGTTAATATTACAAACGCATCGCATTCAACAAATATTGACCACGGATCAGCGTTATGCTACTAAGTCTGAAGCGCCTCAAGCTGAGTATGATGTTATAGTGTCTGTGCTGAATCCCAATCCTGAAATAATGGATGCAAAATGGAATGTACAAATGGCCATTGAAAGTAAACTAAAATTTTTATAACTATCAGTCATAATTTTTCTTTATTTGTTTTTATTTCTCTTCAGCATATCTTGCTCCGTTTTTAAGAGACGTATCCGGTGTATCGAATTTTACATTAAAATCACAATGGAAATATCAATTAGCATTTGAAGCAGAACTTAAACAAAAACGTGATACTACCAAACTTGGACGTCATTATGCTTTATCTGAAACATCCCTGCCACATATAATAACATCAATTGAAAAGAATTTAGGTGTTGGCATTACTGATAAATCACCCATTAATTTGGTAGTGTATATACCACCTTGTAGTATTGCACCCATTCATATATATAATCGACATGGTAATATAGCTACGAAGCATAATGTAGACTCATTTATTTCACAAAAATGGGGTGGAATAATCATAGCAAATCCACCCGAGGAAACATGCTTAGCTTACAATGAAAATCAACAACCCGTGCAGTTCTATGTGAACACCAATGATATAATGCAAATCATGTTGCATCAACTACATAAACTTTTAGACATAAGTATCGAGGTACGTCGTTTACAATTTATATATTATTTTATATTTTATTTAAATTTATTTTCTACTTATAGTTTAATATACCATCTGTGAAAACAGTTGCACTTGAGCAAATATCGCCACGTCGTTGGGAATATGAGTCGTACATTAGGCGTAGCACCATCACACATATCACAACCGCAACAAACACATTGCAAAGCTTAATTAAGTTATTAGGTAAATAAATCATTATTGATATTGTTAATATATAAAAATTATTTTCTTTTAATCTAGACAATATTAGTTATATAGTCATAAACGATGATGTAGGTACATCCATTAATACCGCATATGAACACATTCTACTGGCCAAAAGTGCGCTTGAAGCTAACGATTTGGTCAGCTCCTCCAAATATGCAAAAATTGCTTTCACCTCTTCGGAGCATGCCTTTTTCGATTCCACTCTCTTGGCACAACTCTATTTCCCGGACGAACAAAAATATGCAATTTACATTCCACTTTTCCTGCCCATCATGGTACCTGTGATAGCTTCGTTTTCAATGCTACGTAAATTAATAGTAAAGTTATTTGGAGCCAAGAAAGAAAAACAGAACTGAAAATAGATGTGATGTATCTTTTTTTTAATGACTATGACAGTATAAACTTTAAGTATTTTTAGTATAATTTCTTTTCAAATCCAACTCAACACCTCCTACGGGTTATTTATATATATATTTTTTTTTAAATCAAACCAAATAAAATAAATGATAAATTAAGTTTTTAGTCAACTACAAAATATAAATTGTATTCGTTTTTGTCTATTAATGAATTAAAAGAGAGCCGGTAGGTATTATTCAAGAATCAGTCGAATCACTTTACATATCCTTTAAGTGAAAAACAATGCTGAGGTACTGTTCTAAAAATGTTTGTAGCTTTCTGCAGATGTTATATGCGACCTTCAAAGTATGGGACCAGTACAATGGAACAGGTTTGATAGTTATATTGATATTTGTAGATAAATTTGCATGAGGACAATTTAAAACCTCAGCCAATCTCATTTGGATTTTTGAAAATGCTGGGCAATAACACAAAATACTCTGTATTGCCTACATACCCTTGCAATAATACACACAGTGTTCATGTAATGTCCACCTGTGTTTTCAATATGATCAATACTTCTCTGAGGTCTTTTAATTACAGGAATAAGGTCACCTTACAATATCAAGTTACTTTTTAAAGTTTTTCGTCTTTTTGCAAATTTCCACTGCGGACCATCTTTTTCTATCATTGAACACATCGAAAGAATTCTTCAAAGCTAAGGCTAAAAATTGGTTCTGTGGCTATCGATGTTCTACCAGTCTTCATTGGTCATGCTGTTAACTACCATACTAATACGATATAAATAATAATATCAGCTACCATACTCCATGGTATCATTCAATCATCTATATGGTATCATACAATCGAGCTTGTGTTGTGTGCCAGTTCATTCCATTACCATTGTACTTTTAATTACTTTTCCGTTCTAGCCAAGGGTAATATTAGTGAGTTAAAAAATCCACAATTTGATCAAATGAAAACAAGTTTAAAATAGTGGATTTCACAAAGCCGCTACTCGTAAACTCGCCAGTTTAGTTTCCTTTTACTTATTTAAGGGGAGAATCGCATCTGCTCGAGATGCCGTACGGTATCTCATCCGTGGTATATCAACGGTTGATTATTTGTGCTTAGGTCAGCTTTTTGCCACTCCAACCTAGCAGATTTCAATAGAGAAGGGCAGTTGAACTGGTTTCAGTTATTTTTTTGTATATAGTATATTAAAAAAGACTAACAAGTGAATAAAATTAAACAATTTTTTTAATTAATATAATTTTAATTAATTTATTTAATGATATATATATAAACATTTCTTAAGGTGGACATAAGAGTTAATTCCGTTAATTTGAGTTACATGCTCGTTATATATAAGGTATATATATATCAAGTAATAAGAATATACGATTATAATATAGATTTATATATATGTGTTTTCGCAATAAAAATGAAATTTCTAACACGAGATTAAATCAAACATGCAAATATTAATAGAGTTATATAGAGATATTTGCGCCCATAATTATATACTTTTATTAATTAAAAAGTGATGTTTAACATTTTTAATATAATTAATTATATACGGAATAATAAAGCAAAAAATCTTACATATAAAAATAAAGGAAAATAAGAAACAAAAGCAAAAATTTGTGAAACAAAAAATCAGTACACCAATATTTTACATATTCCTTATATAAACATGTATGTTTTTTTGGTTATTTGTATATTATAATAATATTACTTAAAATCTAAAATGAAATTTAATTTGTTTTTAAAATTTCGTAAATCGATCACTGCACTTAATTATTGCCGGTTTGTGCAACACTCATAAAATCTAAAGCTTCTGGTATGTTACCATTTACAGATTCGAGCAGCTGTGTCAACCAAGCACCCTCATTGCTGAATCCCATAGCCATCATAGCAAGCACAGAGGCATTGATGCGTTTGTCTAAAAAAGATAAAAATCAATTAATATCAAGTTATAAACTTTCTAAAAAAAATTAATTATTAATAATGTATTTCATAAAAGGAATTTAGATTTTAAACTTATCTCTTTATATATATAAATACGATCTATTCGTAATTACTAATCAAATGTGTTTCTACAATATTATACTTAATCTAAGAATACATTCAAAAAATATTAAAACAAACCTGGATGATAAACTGGGACAGCACGTGTTTCAGGCGGAGTAAGTGGATCTGAAGTTGTTGGTGTATTGCTAGTAACAACTGGTGCTGTAGGAGCAGTTGGAGTTGTATCTGCCATTGCAATCGGTTGAGAAACATTGGTTTGCATCGGCTCTGTTGTTGTACCAGCTTCATTTGTTTGATTTGCAGTGGTATTACCTGCTTCGCTTGTAGTAGCTTTTGGTGTTTGAGTACCAACAGTTTTGGCTTCATTATTTTCATCAATTACCATTTGAGACCTGAGATTTTCTTCAAGTAATTGTTCTTGCCTTACATGTTCTTTCAATGCATTACTAAGTTGTTCATAATTAATTTCAATTGCCGCATCAACGCTAGCAGTAGCACTGTTTGTATTTGTGGATTCATTAGATACAGAAGAAACATCTTCAAAACTTGTACCAGCTGAATTTTGCTCAACTTGTTTATCTACTAATTGCCAATCCATTTCCTCAGTTTGCGAAACACGACGATCTTCAGAATTCTTTAAAATTTCACGCTTATCATCGGTCATTAATTCTGTAGCTCCGTTTGCAGCTGCAGATGTTGTTGGAGCTGAGGCTGAAGTGGCAGCTGCAGATGTTGTTGGAGCTGAGGCTGAAGTGGCAGCTGTAGATGCCGTTGCAGCTGCAGCTGAAGTGGTAGCTTCGACAAAAGTTGTATTTTGATTTTGTTGCTGATTTCCAGTAGTTGAAGTTGGAGTTGAACCACCAGTTGAGTTTGAGTTCATGTTTGAGTTGAAACCCATGTCTCCATTTGATCCTGCAAAGTTACTAACATCTGTAGGGTCCAACATTTTAGCAAACATCGTATTGAAATTATTTAAAATTTGTATGCCAGCTTTCATATAAGCTGGATTAACGAAGTTTGCTAAACCTGGAGGAAGAACAGGGACGGCTTCTTCCGTATTGTTGCCATTAGCATTACCAGCATCAGTTTCCATATTACCAGGTGTTGATGGTGGTGTTTTTGATGAGTCATCATTAGTAGTCTATAATAGATTAAAAATGTCTTATTCTATTTGAAAAACAAATAAAAATTTAAATTTAACTTACTTCTTTTTTCTTATTGTCATTATTTGATGAAGCAGCATTTTTAGCAGCTTCCTTCTGTATATTATACATAACGTTAGCTGCTGCTTCTCTAGCTTTAGCAGCTGCTGCATTTGCAGCTTCAGCAGCCAAAGCTACGCTTTCTTCAATTAATTCTTCTGGTGTTTCGAAGCCAGATTCATAAGCTTGCTGAGAAGCGTTTGCCGTTTCAGCATTTGAAGATGCATTATTATTAGTTCGAGCTCCACCAGCACCACCCTCAGCTAAATCATGCATTATATCATATAAATTATTAAAGAATCCATGGCGCATACGGCGGTGATATCTATGCCCACGATGATGGTGATGGCGATCTCTAGGAGTTTCTGTATTTTCATTACTACCAGCAGGAGTATCCACTATTGGCACACCAAAGTCGTAATTGCAATTCTTGTTTCGCTTAGTACGACAGAAGCCACGATAATCAATAAATGCGCGAGAAGCAACATTCGGCAAACGAAGCATAATATGTTCTTTATGCGCTTGCTTTTGTTCACAAATCTGACACAAATCATAATCAGGACAGATCAAACATTTGTACCGAAAACCAGTAATTGGAGTAGCCGAACAATTGTCACAAGTAACATATTCATGTACTTCATTGCTGAGTTTTGGTTCGTGTGTAGAGTCGTTCTTAGGGGTCGATGGCGTAGCATTGTTATTAGGCACTTTTTCCGCAGTTACTTCACCATCAGTTTCCGTGTTTGATGAGAGTGAAACGAATAAATGCGGTTTCTTTACACATTTCTTAAGGAAAATATTATAATCAAATACATCAAATAGTTCAATTGGATCGCTATCAGTGTCTGGAATAGGAAAACAAACATTTTGATAAATATTAGTTAATAAAAATTTAATAGAACATCTATTTAATATAGTTTTTCAATATTTAATAATTGTGGTTGATACACATCTGAAATATTATTTATCACAGCACTGAGATAATATATATTTTCTTACTATTAACCTATAAAGATGTGGGTAGACATTGTTGTAGATAAAGGAGCAGAGGAGGGTAAACTTTGACGACGGTCTTTAACAATATTGTACTTTTAAGATTTTATACAGTTTTCTGCATGTGTTCTCAGGTAATAAGCCGACACATTAATGTATCCAACACTATTCCACTTAAGTCTGGTATAGCCAAACTACACAACAACTACCGATGTGATTTCTAAGTGCAGTTTGACACAACATTAGTACATTTAGATTAGTAGAAACGAGTCCATAAATTGTCAAGCTCTCATGTCTATTCTAACTAAAATCGTTTAAAACTAAAAAATCTAAGAGGTTATTATATCTATAAAAACTATATTCTAAGAAATAGTTTTCAAGTATGTAGACTTTATTTTTACTGTATCAACTGTTATGCTACAACACTTAGTCCAAGATTATTTATTTAACAGTTAAGCTAGGTTTGGATGAAGTGGCCCCAGCCGACTTAACCTGATATAGTGACCTGTTATAGTAGCGTTTATACATGCCCAGACTAAAGGTCAGCGTACGAGCAACGCAGAAAGCACGACTCTCCTATTAGGTAAAGATGACCTAAACTGACAATTACATAAACTTGGCTAAGTCCCTGATTTTGCAGGATGACAAAATCAGGTTATGTCGGTAAGAAAAGGGACCTCGAAGAATTTAAATCTTTTTCTAGCCAAAGATAGACACTAACACATGAGGTGGAACACAGTTTCCTACACATCCGCAGAACTACAACTTCGGCAAAAGTTATTATAGAGAGTAGACTCAATTTCATAGCATGTCTTCCTATAACACAGTGACCCGTCAGCTCTGAAACCATAGTTATGATCAGCTTTATTATTTGAGTTACTAACATTATGTTTATGTCCGGAAACTCTAAGATAGAGCAATGAATATTAAACTCTGTTAAGATATCTCTCACTGATAATAGGACGTAAGTCTTTAATCTTGTATTCTTAATGATCATGGTTTTGATGTAATTACTCCTGAACGATAACATATGAAATTATAGAATTGTGATTAAATCGAATTGCTAGTATTTCTTTTTTAGAGTGCCCTTCATTTCTTCAACACTGACAATCTATATTACCACTTTTTTATTTAATTTATTACAGAATGGATAACGTCAATTTTCTCCTCCATTTTAAGCGATGCTAAAAAATTGTCTTTAGGAGAAATATATTTTTAATGTATGATAGTCCATCCAGATTAGTTAGTAACAGTAATTCTAATTGAACTATTAAGTTGCAAAACTGTTGTTTTAAAGGTGAAAAAACATTGCCATAGGTTAACCAATGACAGTTTAAATGCATCTCTTAATTGAGACCAAAGTTATGGATCCTTTATGGACAAAAGTTATAGATTACAAAAACAATAACATTTTAAATTGTTTATTGCTTGTTTATAAAAAATAGTTCAATTATTTTTAGTAATTTTTAATAATATTTTCTTATATAAATGGGTTTAACAATTTTTTAAAAAATTTCAAAATAACTAAAAACCAAATTTTTATTTCATACTTTATACATTTAGTATCTAACAAAATAGGTATGAAATACTACGATTAGCTTAAAATTCTGTATGCAAAAATTTATTGCAAGACAAAGAAAACCATTCTGAGGTGGAGTGGGGTTATCAGGTTTATTTAGTATTCAATAAATTAACACTAACAAGTTCTTTTAAAGCAATGACTTTCAATTCTTCTATATGAAAAAGAAGAACTATATTTATTTCCGATTCATTTTCAGTATATAAAAAGGGATAGCGATAGAATGATATATGAAAAACTATACTACTGTCTCGAAAGCCGCAAATATAATATGTAAACTACTTCATTTATTTTTTACTAAAAAAAGAAATGTCTAAAGATCAGAAGTTAAAAATAAAATAAACAAAAATAAACTAAAAAATAATTATTTATATGTCTTTTCTATTATCTTCGTTCGCAAGTACACATCAGCTGCTTCTGAGTTATGTATCTCTTGCGCCTTAAATCTGTTCTTGGACTATTCTATTCTATATTTCTATTCTATTCTATATTTGTAAATATTAAACCATTAAAGTATACAAAACAATTTATATGACTCATTCTAAATTAGTAGATTTGTTATGAAATTCTGATAAAAATAGGTGATATGATAAAGTGGTCTGTTTTGTAAATATTTATTATTTTTTATTTTTGTGCATTGTAAATTTTCTGTCAGTTTATTATTAAAGTCCATATTGATTAGTTAAGGTTTAACTATATTTTTGGGATTCACTTTAGACATACAAATAGTTATATATGTATAGTTATATTTATCTGATAGACTTATCATTTGTGTACTATATATTAAACCTTTCATTTATCATAAGTTATGAATAATAGAGATACAGGGTGAATAATACAGTTTATTGCTTACTTAGTTTATAGATTTTTATCAATAAAAATATAGTTTTTATGGAACCCTTTTATTCGAGCGTATTATATACTTAATCATCGAATTATTTAACGACCAATGGCTAATTCCAGTCTATGTTTTCGGGTGACTCGTCTTTTCAGTCGACAAGGTAATTATAATACTATGCTGAAGTATATAGAGAGTATATTATACTATATTGCTATTAGAGTTATCAGAGTATACTACAGAACTATACTCGTATTTATATAATAATACACTATACAAAAGCCAGTTCAAGACAACACAGTTTTTTGTATGTTAATAAATTTTTTGTGAAGGAGTTGAAGATTTTTTCTTTATAACAGAAAGTGTAGTTGATCACTTTCTTTAGTAATTAAAGGTTGCCATAATACGATAAAGGAACGATAAAGGATAAAGGTGTAAAGAGGGGTTTTGAAAATACCTCGAGTTAAAAAAGAGTAAAAGTGCTTAAGTGCTTTAAAAGTGCTTAAAGTGCACTGACTTAAATAGTTTTAACATGAAACGGAAAAGTATTTCATTCTTATAACTATTACTTTTGTTAAGAAGTATAATTAGTTTCATTAGCTTTGTTACTCTAGTATGCAGGAGTCATCTCTTAAAAAAAAAGGTATCTGATACATTCATATAAATGTCAACAAGATTATTATGAAAAAAAGGGAGCAATTCGTCATCAAAGACGACTTAAGAGTTTAACTAACGATCAATTATTTGAATTAAATTATGAACTTTAGCTTTATGTATATTATATAAATATGTTCTATATCTAGGACTGCAAGGATGGCTTCTTTAGAAAAAAAACAACTTTCGATTACACTATCATCACCTTCGTCATGAGAGATCACTTCAAGAGTTCAAATCATATTTAAAGACCAATGTAACTGAGTTTATGTTGGTCACTAGATGTAGCCCTTGTGTTCTCAACCTTTTTTTCAATTGTAATTATTGTTATTGCTGCCCCTTGTAAATGTGTTAAGTAACAAATAAATTGCAAATGTATTAGCATTAATGATGAAATCACAAAACTACTGCTACAAAACACTAAACACAACCGGAAAGTAGCACTTAATGTATTAAAAGAAAAATACGCACAATATTGATATCACTTTTTTCCTTTGTAAAACACAAAACATTGTAATTGTTTTATTTGATAATTATTTTTCACAAACTCACCTTCCCAGTAAAAAGTGAAATCAGTTTTTGGGATATTGCGATCCAATATCGAGCATATTCGGTGCTCCACTGCTTGTCTTAAGGGGATGAAATTTTCGTAACGTTTTAAGTAAGTAGAAAAAACTTTTTTTCCATTGCGGAAGGTAATTTTAATGTATTCGTCATCCATTTTGTTAATATTACTTTTTATTATTTATAAATTGAAGTTTCAATATATGAAATTTATTACTTTACTTTAATGTAGTAAATTAATTTGTTATTACTTCAAAGTAGTAAATATAATTTATTTTTTTAGCGCAGTAAATATATTATTTATTTTTTAATAAAATATCGATTATCCTTTTAAATTTAATACACTTTAAAACTTTTTTTTCAATTTATATTACGGTTCTAATTTTATTGCTTTTATACTTTATCGACCAACGATTGTACGAAAATGTTAATCAACTAGTTGAGTTTGTTCCTTTTATACTACGCAATTTCATAAAAGATTCGTTAGGTACGTGTGAGTTTTCATCAATTATGTGTAATATGCTCCAGAATTTTCCCGAAGTTTTTAATTTGCATTTGTATTCTTGATTCTCAAATTTCTGCCGATTCACTATTCATTAGTTGACAGGTAAACTGTTATTAATATTTTTCTAAAATTTGCACCCTCACTGTAACCCAAAACTTAGTTTAGTTGTGAAATAATCGCGAAAAGAAGGAACACACAAAAACAATAACAAAAAGAGCAATCGAAAGTGATAAGAAAGAAGAACGAAAAAAACATGCAATGCTGCCACTTAAAAATGTA